>NW_004444178.1:2471275-2522740 GCF_000243295.1 Trichechus manatus latirostris
AGAGCCATCACACAAATAGATATATGCACACCCATGTTCATTGCAGCACTGTTCCCAATAGCAAAAAGATGGAAACAACCTAGGTGCCCATCAACAGATGAATGGATAAACAATTTATGGTATATTCACACAATGGAATACTACACAATGATAAAGAACAACGATGAAGCCATGAAACATCTCATAACATGGATGAATCTGGAAGGCATTATGCTGAGTGAAATTAGTCAGTTGCAAAAGGACAAATATTGCATGAGACCACTATTATAAGAACTCAGGAAAAGGTTTAAACACAGAAGAAAACATTCTTTGATGGTTACGAGGGTGGGAAGGGAGGGAGAGGGGAATTTACTAACTAGATAGTAGACAAGAATTATCTTAGGTGAAGGGAAGGATATCACATAGTACAAGGGAAGTCAGCACAACTGGACCAAAACAAAAGCTAAGAAGTTTCCTGAACACAACCAAACGCTTCGAGGGACAATGTAGCAGGGCAGGGGTCTGGGGACCATGGTTTCAGGGAACATCTAGGTCAACTGACATAACAAATTTATTAAGAAAATGTTCTGCATTCCACTTTGGTGAGTAGCGCTGGGGTCTTAAAAACTTGGAAGCGGCCATCTAAGATGCATCAATTGGTCCCAACCCACATGGAGCAAAGGAGAACAAAAAACACCAAAGACACAAATAAAATATTAGCCCAAAAGACAAAAAGGGCCACATAAACCAGAGACTGCATCAGCTGAGACCAGAAGAACTAGATGGTGCCTGGCTACCACCAACGACTGCCCTCACAGGGAACACAAAAGAGAGTCCCTGATGGAGTGGGAGAAAAATGGGGTGCAGAACTCAAATTACAGTAAAAAGACTGGAGGAACCCCAGAAGACATGGCCCCCAGACTCTCTTTTAAACCAGAACTAAAACCATTCCTGAAGCCAACTCTTCAGGTAAAGAATAGACTGGACTGTAGGACATAAAATGATACTTGTGAGGAGTGAGCTTCTTAGGTCAAGTAGATACAGGAGACTAAATGGGCAACTCCTGTCCAGAGGCAAGATGAGAAGGCAAAAAAGGGTAGGAGTTGGTTGAATGGACATAGGAAATCCAGGGTGGAAAGGAGGAATATGCGGTCACATTATAGGGATAGCAGCTAGGGTTACATAACAATGTATGTATAAATTTTTGTATGAGAAACTAACTTGAGCTGTAAACTTTCACCTAAAGCACAATGAAAAATATATTTGTTTAAAATAGTAATAATAAACCTATTATGTTACTGTCACATTTTTATGAAAAATAATATTTTCTAAAACTAAAAAAAATGAGAAGAGTGGTCTTGTTTTACATTTTTGGCTTACTAGAAGACAGCTCGAGTCTAATATTTACTTCTGTATTTAATCTGTTGCAGTATCACATGTCAAGTAACTTGTAGAATATTTCACTGTACATTCATTCACTGTATGTCTATGAGGAAATGATGGTAAAAAGGAAAATAATATCTTAGTGTTACTGTGAAATAGTTTTGACCACATAGACCTCCTGAAAGAGTTTGAGGGACCCTCGGGATCCCTGGACCACACTTTGAGAACCTTTGCTCTAAGATAAAAGGATAACTGGAAGTGGTACCTCAATATTATCCATCACTATAAAATTGAAAAACGCATGAATTTGGTGAGAGAGAATTTGTAAAACTTTATCTTTGTTATCAAGATCTGTCCTTTAAACTCTGTATTAACATACTAACCCAGTATTAGCAAGAAGAATGTAATTTGAAGCTTTATTTTGATTTAAGTGAATTTCACGTCACTCTATACAGAAGAGCCTTGGTGGCACAGTGGCTGTTAATAGAAAGGTTGGCGGTTCGTAGCCATCAGTTGGAGAAAGATGTGGTAGTCTGCTTCTGTCCTTATGAGGCATTCTACTGTATCCTACTGGGTCACTATGAGTCGGAATTGACTCTAGGGCAATGGGTTTTTGGGTTTTATATACAAGAAGTTCTGTGTGGACACATTTTTTTTTTTAATAATATTTTATTGTGTTTTTGGTAAAGGTCTACACAGCAGTGTAGGTTCCCATTCAACAATTTCTGCACAAGTTGTTCAGTGACATTGGTTACATTCTTCACAATGTGTGAACATTCTCATTATTTTTGTTCTAGTTGTTCTGTTTCCATTAATCTAGTTTCCCTGTCCCCTTACATTCTTATCTTTGTTTTAAAGTCATTGTTGACCGTTTGGTCTCATACAGTAATTTTTTAAAGGAGCACAGTACTTACGAGTGATAGTCATTATTTTTTGAGCCAATTTGTTATTTAGCTGCAAAGTGACCTCAGGCGTTAGTTTTGGTTCAAGGTTTGACGAGTATCTCGGCAATCATATTGAGGAGTCCCCCAGTCTCAATCTGAGGTTCTGTTCCACGTTTTTCTTGACACATATGCTGTTTTATTGTCTATTTAGTTAAATTTTCAGGCCCTATCATCAAGAGGCACTCATCTGGGTTCTAATTTTTACATTTTCCTAAGCAATGTTTCAACTTTAGAAAGTAGCAATGTTGATGAAAAAACTAGACATTCTTGTTATATAGTTCATTACTGCATTTTATTGTTTATATCTATTTTTAAAGTTGACTGTCTGAAAACTTTATCTTTTCAGTTAGATAACACTAAACTTCAGAACCACTCACAATTTGGAGTCAAACACTGCTTCAGAAGAGAATGATCCAGCAGATAGAATGGCTTATGTTGCTGCAAGAATGTCTGACCAAATGTCAATCAAGTAGTCTGAAAAAGCTACCCAAAAAAAAAAAAAAAAAAATTAAGAACTGCATTTTTATCTCACCACACAACTTATTAATGTAATTAGTAAGTAAATATTAAGTTTACTTATTGAGAGTCCCTGGGTGGCACAAATGGTTAAGCGCTGGACCATTAACCTAAAGGTTGGTAGTGAAACCTACCTACAGGTTCCTGGAAGTCCGGCCTAGCTATTTGCTTCTGAAAGTTCACAGCCTTGAAAACCCTGTAGAGTGCACTTCTACTATGCACACATGGGGTTACGACGTGCAGTGGTGTCACTAGGGTTGGTGTCACCCAGTACAGTAACTCATGGTGTCACTGCCGCCCCCAGTCCCCATGGGGTAGAGCGCCCCCTCAGCCGTAGGGCCCAGAACAGCCTGCCGCACAGCCCCACCCTCTCAGCTCTTCCTCTCTCTCACTGGCAAAGGTGGAAGGAAACCTTCATCTCCACCCAGTGGCGGGCACCATGGCCCGTGTGCCAGCACCCTGACTATCTGGTGACCAGAACGGTGGGTGGTAACAAGTTACCCACTGGGTGACACCAACCCTAGTGATTGGTGGGTGACAGGGGTGGGGGGAGGCACCAGTGTGACAAGTTACCACACTGGGTGATGGGTGACACCAACCCTAGTGACGCCACTGCCTTGGTAGCCCCTTTCCTGGCAGTGCCAGCCCCCCCTGGCTGCCACCAAGGACCTTGGGGAAATTTTGGTGTCACTCTCTCTGACGGTGTTGGGGGCGCAGTCCACACCCCCCAAACCTACATAGTGATGCTGCTGGCGATGAATTGGAATCGACTCCATAGCAACTAATAACAACATGTCAGAGATCTAATAATGTAAAGTAATTTTAATCATGATTAATTTTACAGAATAGAGAAAAATCAAAAACTCTTGTACAGGCTCATAATGGCTTTTTTTTTTTTTTTCCCACCTGAAGTCTAGGAATAAAATGACAGAGTCCACATTTTCTGCTCGCATTTTGTTTAAGCTTGTTGCTCACAATGCTCAGAATTTAAAATGATAAAAGGGAAAATATGAGTAGATTTCATTGGGAGAACCTAGGGCTGATATTGAAGGAATAGAAAAACTCAAAAGAAGATACTCTTTTTTATCGCCATGTTTCATTTCTCCCTTTACCAGCCTGATAAAAACTTAACATTTGAAGAAGGAATGTATTTCGTGCTGAAAACTGGTTTTGTAGTGCCTGAATGAAGGGCTTCTTATTTTGTGGATAGTTTCTTCTGCACAAAGAACTGTGTGTTACTAATAGTAACACAATAGTCCTGCAGGTAATAGAAAACTCATGAATAGAAGGAAAGAAAGTGGTAGTAGTATCTGAAGATAATCTGCATTTCACATCAAGTACAATGGCAGCACTGTTTAGCTATGGCATTTAGACCCCAGAGTTACATATTGTGGTGCATCTACAACTTCATCTATACATGGAGTGGGGCATCCTTTTTTCATGCTGCATTTGAAATGCTTATGTTAAAAAAAGTTTGTGAAAAATAACTAGGTTTAAGCTGTCTAGAAAGATGTCATCTTTCTTTCTTTTCTTTAAAATGCAATTCGTGGAATACTTGAGAAATCCATACTGTGCAGCCTCACCGTAAGCCAGGAATAGGAATTACCAAGAATGGCAGTGTTTGTCAAGGTTGTAGGAACCCAGATTCAAGAAACATGAACTTTATACATTCACTAGAATGTAGATGACAATTCAGAATCACAGTCACAGAACAGAGAGAGTTCCTTAGTTTCATGGGGATTGCTTGTTACGATGGTGGAATGTTTTTGCACCTTGAAAGAAAAAATTACACAATTTGTGTATGATATAATAAACACAGTTGTTGGCACAGAAGTCTTTCATAATACTGGGATTTTTTTTTTTAATAGTGGCTGCCATACCTATAGAATTTGAAAAAAATTAATTCAGCTAAAATTTATATGTTGATATTATTCTAGTAAGGCAGAAAGATATTTTCAAATAAGGTCAAAAACAGATGTTAAGGACAAAGTTTGAAGGTATGGAATGACGAAAATTATAATCAATTTGTAATAGTGCCAGAGATTATCTAGTTTAATTTACTTTTTTTTTTTTTTCTCCCTGAATTTTTGTGATTGTTTTAAATGAGATCCATAACCGCCAGACTAGGATGACCTTTGTCTCTTTCCTTTTGTGTGAGAGACTTAGCCTCCTGCACACAAAGGTTATGTGGAGCATAAAGTGTGGAATGCTTTGGATAATGGAAGAAACCTAATCAATTTGCTATTGATAGAGTGAAAAAGAGAATAGAGACACTGTTTTTGAAGTTTTCCCTTTTGTGGGTCTGAGTCATGCACAGCTGTAGGGTTATAGCCTGTTTGTTTTTAATTTTACAGGAGGAGCAGGAACAGCAAGTTTGATGCCGTGTTTATTTTCTTCTGACAATGAGAGAGAACCCTTTAGAGCAAAGACAAATCTTGGTGAGGCATTTTTGGCTCGAAGCCAAATGCTCAGACACCCACAGGCCTTAAATTAGTCGGCAGGCAAAGGACCACACCTTATATGTGGAATTGCACAAGATAGAAATTTTCATCCAAAGTGAAACCACTGTCTCCTTCATGCTCCCCTTTTCCACCACTGGGGAAAAAAATGAATTTACAGGAAATAAATAAGCTTTCTTTCTTTCTCTCTTCCCAAACTGAAAAAATGTGGCTCTAGGTGTCCCAGGTAATTGGCATGGTGATTCCTCCCTTCCTTCTCTCCCCCATTGTGCAGCTTTACTAGGCTGTAAAGCCATAAAGGACTTAAAGACATAGAATCTGACTTCTGAGCTCACAATGAAGCTGGGGCTCCTTGCTGTGTGAGGCGTTTAGCTTAGAGCACTTTGAACAGGGTTTTATTTCTCCTACCTTCTTCGAGTATAACTGACTTCATTAAAGCAGAGGATTTTACAACTATTGTAGCCCTTTTTAGGGATTTAAAAAAGTACTTCTTGATTTCAGTTTTCTGTATAACAAAAAAGATGTCTAATCACATTAAAAAATTATTTACATATTGCCAAATAACGTGTTTAAAATTCATTTTTGCAATCTTTAATAAAATCATACTATAAATTTAATTATTTTATTTGTCATGGTTTGCTAGCATATTAATTTAAAGATCACATATTGTCATATTTGAATTAAGTATTGTGTATTAAAATATAGACTGAATTTAAATACATTATCTCATGAAAAAATATCCAAAAACTGATTCAATGGGCTGATATTTGTAATGTTTGCATTTTGTACTTGATAAATTGATTTTTTTTATAATTTCTTGATTTTATTTCTAAATAAAAAGATGTGCATTCTGAGTAAGGATAAAATGTTCTTCAATAAATGAAAAACTAAAATGAATTTAATGCTCATTGTTCTTTTCTTATTAAATTGCTTTTTGAAATACCAGAAATAACTATACAAGAAATAAGCTGTATAAGAAAATTTGTGAGATGAATGCAAACTGTGGATCTGGTAGAAATCGTCAGGAGATGAATTTGCAGAATTTTCATTTATATCTTCTCCATTAATTTGCATTTTAATATCAGAGTTTCTTATGTCTGGAAGCAATGGTCCACTTTGTAGAGAAGTCCAACCATATATGACTTCGAATAAAAACAATTTGAAACTCTGTATTGCTCAAAATTACCACGGGAGCCAATGTATTTCAGTCCAGGGACTGGTGGCAGGAGTCAGGAGCAAACACATCTGGCCTCTTTTGGTCATTATACACACTCACTACAGAGCCTCTGAGAGGCTTTCAAACTGAGCCAGTTACAAGGGAGACATAATTGAATAATTTTAGCTGATTAAAAATAAGAGAGAGATTGCAACACATGTATTTTCTACTTTTAAAGTCTTAAAGTTCTGGAACATCTTTCTGAACTTCTTATGAAGTCTTACTCAGGAAGCGCTGCAGTAGGAAATACCCTACATGTATGAGTAAATTTGTCATGTAAACTGTTGTCTTGCTTTTTAAAAACCTGTGGTTTGGATGAATAGAGCATAGTTTTCTTACTTTCTAGAAATGTATAAGTATAGCGGACGTTTTGTATTCTCATTATGTAAGTATCCTCTTTCATTGTGGAAAATTCACAAAATCCCCCAAACAACAAACAAAATCACAATTTATTCTAATCTCATTACCCAGGGTTAATCATAGTTTTAATTTTGATATCCATTTATCCAGCAATTTATCATCTATTATCTAATAATATTTTGCTAAAACTTGGGATTTTAATATACATATGGTTTGATAACCTAATTTATTTCACATGAACATTTTCAAATGTGATTAAATTATTAGTGTACATTATTTTTTAAATGTATTTTTAAGTGTTCTGGTGGCATAGTGGTTAAGAGCTCGGCTGCTAACCAAAAGATCGGCAGTTCAAATCCACCAGGTACTCCTTGGAGACCCTATGGAACAGTTCTACTCTGTCCTATAGGGTTGCTATGAGTCAGAATCAACTCGATGGCAACAGATTTGTTTTTCTGGTTTTCATTTCATTATATGAAGGTACCATGATTTTTAGAAGCCCCTTAATGTTAGATATTTAAGTAGTTTTCATTTGTTTTGCTTTTATAAATAAATCTATGATAAATATGCTTATGGATAAACATCTGTATATTCCTATAATTATGTGTCGGGGTAAATTCTTGAAAATGTAATTATTTGGTCAAAAGGAATCACATTTTAAAGATTTTTCCATAAACATTACCACTTACTCATCAGAAATGTATTTGGAGTGTCCACTATGATGCTAGGAACCATCTGAGTACTTAGTGATATAGCTGTGAGCAAAACAGACAAAACAGTCTATGCCCTCATGGAGTGTTCATTACTGTGGGGGAGACTGATAATGAATAAGACAGGAAAGTAAAGTATACAAGAGCTAAAGAGAAAATTAAAGCAGAAGAAGCAGATAGAAAATGTGGATGAGGGAAAGAGAGAGAGGTTACGATTTTAAGTGGGTCAACTAGAGAAAGCTTTGCTTTTTGCTCAAGTGAGAGGTTATTTGGGTAAACACCTAAAGAAAGTGAAAGTATCTGTGGGGAAGAGCCTTTCAGCCACAGACCAGTAAGTTCAAAACCCCTCAGCCAAGAATGCACTTGGGAGGTGGAAGGAATCGGGAAGAGGCCAGTGTGTCTGGGAGTTAAGTGAATAAGGGGACAAGCAGTAGGATATGAAGAGAAGAAACAGGGGAATAGATTATGTAGAGTCCTATGGGTCATTGTAAGCACGTGACTTATTCTCTGAGTCAGATGGAATGTCATCAGGAGATGACATGATATGACTTAACACTCTGAGTGCTACGTTAAGACTAGAAGTATTTGGGGTTAGGGCAGAAGCAGGGAGTTCAGTGGAGATACTACTGAAGTACCACAGGAAGAAATAATGTCAGTTGGACTCAAGTAATTGCTGTAAAAATGATAAGAAGTAGTCAGATCCTAAAGATATAGATGACAGGATTTATTGAGTGGTTGGAAGCAGGAAGTGAATGAAAGAAAATAGTTAAAGATGACTCCAGGTTTGTCTGTTTGTTTTTGGATTGAGCAACTAGAAGTACACAGTTGTCATTAACTAAGATAAGAAAGACAGTGAGAGGAACAGGTTTGAAGAAGAGTATTACGACATCAGCATTGGATATGATAAGTTTGAAATGTTAGACATGTTGAGTAGGCAGTTAGAATTGGAGTTAAGAGAAAAGTTATATGTAAAAAATACTTCTGGATGTCATCAGCATTGTATCAGTCAGTTATTGCTGTGTAAGAAGTAACTGCAGAATCTCAATGCATACAACAAGAAGAAGATTTTATTTCTCACACATCTGAAAGCTCAGCTTAGGTCAGAGATCTGGCCTTTGCTCTTCATGATGGGTTGGATTTTGGCTTTATCCATCTGTACTCATTCTGGAGCTCAGCTAAGTGACGGCAACTACCTACTTCTCATGGTGATGACAGTCACCTAAGGGGGCAAGCCCGACTGCCCAAGCACATTTCATGTCTAATAACATCCTATTGCCATAACCAAGTCACAGGCCAAGCCCAAAGTAAGGAATTGGGGAGTTTCCCTTTTCTTGTGGGAGGAACAGCAAAGTTACATAGCAAAGCATATGGATACACAGAGAATTGAAGAAATGAGGGCAATAATTTATTCAACTGTGAGCATATTTAAAGCCATAAGCTTAGATGAGATCCAAAATGATTGCACCAACTTACTCTCCCTCCAGCTGTGTATGAGAGTTTCTGTTCTCTTTGCTTTGGCCAGCTTTGTATTAGTTTTAGAACTGATTTGCCAGTGCGAAAGATGAAACATAACACTTTCTTGTTTTAACTACAAGAATTGTATTTCGAAACCAAGCTGAAGACATAGAAATGCTTAGAGTCAGTGTGTGATTTTGATTTTCTGGTAGGATTTTCTTTCAACGGGCTATTATGCCTTGGTCTAGTGACCAGGAAGACAAGTTTCCCAGTAGATTTTGTTCCCTTTTATATTTTTAACCATCCTTTCCCCCTGTATTTAATTATTAATCTGAGATGAGATGGATTTCAAATGAATGGCTTATAACTCTAATCCAAACACCTACTGTTTACCCTCCTTTAATCAATAATAATTTAGCATAAGAGATCACTTTTCATGTGAACAAAGGAAACAATGATATATATTATGAATCTAAGAAAACCTATTGAAATTTTGACTCACACATGTGGTATTTACAATATGATAAATGGTAAAGCTGTCACAGAAAAACATATCATACACCTCTGCAGATGGAAGCCTTCTCATTTCAAAGTCATTACTGTGAGAAAGTGACCTATGTGGCTCTCTGTGGCTAAAGGCCCACATATGCCTGCTCATTCACAGAAAAGGGCATTATGCCCCATTTACAATGCACACAATCTGTTCAAGCCTTTTGAAATGCCTTATGTGTGGGCTGCATGTATTTTCAGCGAGTTGAAAACAACCTTAAGATTTCTAAGGTATGGTAAAAATACATAAAGACTGACATACTTATAGAAGGAATTCTAATATTAGGATCACAAACTTTGTTCACATGCAAATTGCACGTGGATTCCGCAGCGATCTTAGAAACCAGCACGTGGATGGGAAGCTATGGGAAAGCTTCAAGTAGGAAAGAGATATTTCATTTTCAGCAATTGCACTGGAAAGTAATGTTTTTCTCTTGCACGTGATAGATAAACAGCACAGCACTGCATACTTTTAATGTAAAAATAGAAAATCCAGTAAGAAATAAAAGCACAGTTGATTCCATTGCTTGAGAAAAATGTTCCTCTATTCATTCACAGTAGGTTTGTTCTCTCAGAACAAGACTTTTTGCATTGCTTTGAATTTGATCCAAAGGAATATGTGTGCTGAGCTCTAATTAACTCAACTGCAACAATTGGAATTTTGCATTTAGTAATAGATTTATGATTTTATTGCTTCTTAAGTCCTGCTTTGATATTAAATGTACTTGAGCAATATCCTCACGCTACATATGATTATTTTGTTGTTGTTGTTTTTACATTTTCCTAGTAAATGCCAAGTGTACTTAATACTAAAAGCATGTTTTTTAAGATAATGAAGCAGGTGGCAGGCAATTATTTGGCTTGGGGAGGTCAGTAGGGAGAAGTCAAACACTGCTGGATTCAAAGGGGGTCCGAATCTCTCTTGAGCAAAACTTCCTCCAACCAAGTCAAAGTGGAAAGACTCTGTGCATACGTAGCACAAGGTTGAGAACTGCAGTTAATTCTGGCTGTGCAAACGTAAAATAAGACAATTCAGACCAAATAAAAGCTATTCGAAGGACATGTATTTTCTAATTTATCACTGAGTTTAGACATTGCCTAATTAAAAAATATGTACTTTCAACAGCATTTTTATAATATAGTCTAAGATGCTTCTTCTATCTAAAATGTGACACATGAGTAAGGTAAATGGTCTTTAGCTTTGCTACTTTAGCTGCTTTCAGTTTAGTGGTAGGTTAAGCAGATGTTGCAAATGAATTTTGTACATATATTTTTCTAGTGCCCATCTTCTGTTTTCAGAGCTTACATAGGAGGAAACAGTATAACGGCAATAAATGCGCGATTTCAAATTATATCCTAATTCCCAAGGGTATTCCAACATCAAAGATCAATATTTCTATAAACATTTCAGATCATTGCAAACATGTTTCCTAAAAGTCTTAAGTAAAATTCCATCCAGAAGTCTCCAAATACACAATTTATATTAGGGATATGAAGGGTGGATAGGTAAAAATATGCATATAATGACCTAATTACAGATTTTTTAAAATGTCCTGAAGAGAATGTGTGTGTCTGTGAGAGAGAGAGAGACAGAGAAGCTACTCTTAATGGAGAAATCTGTGCTGAGTATTATACTCAACAGTGAGGATATAATGACCTAAAAATAAAAATAACAGACAGTGTTTTGACGACACAAACACACACATCCACACATCTCTATTCAAATGCTGTAAAATTAACAAATTTTAGTTTTGACGTGTGTGACAGATTGTTTGTAGCTAGAATTCCTCCTGTTACATTAATCATAATATATAATGTATGATTGTGGTTTGATTTACCTTCAAATTTTAAAACAATACAATTTCTAATGTTCATATTCTGTATCTGGAGAAGAGAATGGCATTTTGATGCGGTCAGTTGAGGCAACTCATTTTTTACCCAACTTCATTGACTCAGATACCCACTTGGCTTGAATAAATCTCAGGATTAAGCTTTACTGTTAAAATTGTAACATGCCAGTGAATGGTATCTTAAACAGGATTTCATTATCTAAGTGTTAAATGAACTTATTTTCTCCATTTGTTTCTGTGAGGAGATGGGGTAAAAAGTTCTCACAGCTGGCAGACAAAGAATGACTGTATTTAAAGAGTGGTGGGAAGCACAAATGTTGATTATTTGAATGAAAGAATTTAATTAAGTTTCCTAAAGAACAGGATTCTACTGACATCATTGATTGGCAAAATGAAGCAGGGAAATACAGTATTTAACATTACAATATTTTTCACTTAATGATGCTAGTATTAGATCTTGGCTGGTGTCCTGGAATGTGCACAATGGCTTGGCAACATATGAATTATTTTGCGATTGCAGATGCGGAGCTTTGGGGTATGAAACTCTCTTTGCCAAGACGGTTTTGGGAAAAGAACCAAAGCAATCATTTGATTTCCTCATCTGTGCGCATATCCTTGTTTATGAAGATGGTTTAAATTCCCAACGCCAGAGGGTCACAAGATCACAAACAATATTCAGTTACCATCCAAGTGATTCTCCAATGCAACAGACTGAGGGCAAATAAAACAACCAGCTTTTATCATCGTCCATAAAAATAGCTTAACATTTGCATAAAGTGTCTTCAGATTACTATTCATATTTCCATAAAGCAGATCATTTCTACTAGTTTCCTCGATAATAATTATTTTGATGATATTTAAGGTAATGTTAGCTTCTACCACAACTAAAAATTGTTACGGTGGATAGTGTTAATGGGAGTTGTATCATATCGTTCTTACTTAACCAAAATAACCCACACAAACGGATCAGGAACTTCAACATCAAAGTCATCAATATAAAGAATATTGACAGCAGTATTAGGTTATATCAAATGATACCTGACATAGTATTGTTGTCATTAATAAATACTCCTGTAATCAGTTTAGCATTTACATATGGCTGTATTTGAGAAAAATAGTAATGAGAGTCAAATCTCTTCTTTGTAATAGACCCTGAAAACATCAATTGTAGCTGAGAACTGTGCATTCATCTTTGTGTGGTTCAGCGCGGATAGAATTAAAAGTCACCCACCACTCTTATTAACCACAGAAATGATTGCACAACAGATATGGGATGATGTTCATTCTAGTACTGGCTCTGCCACTTACTTTCGGTGTAATGACAAACAGGTAAAATTAACTTCTCTGAGCCTAAATTTCCTAAACTGATAAAAACAGAGAAGATTAAGATCCACTTTAAAGGGTGTCAAAAGATTTAAATAGGATAATGTATGTAATGCATTGAACTTATTCCCAGCACATAGTTTGCATTTTATAAATGTTAGCTATATAATTTTACATAACTTCTATTCTATATTCATCAATGTATGTATCTACATTTATATACACATAGCAATGATTGCTGTGGTGCAGGACCAGACAGTGTCTTTCTGTTGTACACAGTGTTGCTATGAGTCAGAACCAACTCGACGGAACCTAACAACAAAAGCAACATTTTTATATATGCACACATAGTTATATATGTATACTCCCATGCATATATATGTTTTCCAAATATGTACAAATATGAATGTATATCTAAATTATTTTAGATTTCCTATTTACTAGAAAAAGTGTGCACCACACAATAGGAATGTGCCTCCAGTATATGGTTCTATGTTTACCTATACCCGACTATCAACTCCCATAACCTTCCCTCCTCCAACACATGTAACCATTTACCTAATATGGCTAATTATAAATTCAGTGAGACCTTTGTTTGAAAAGACTTTGAAATTGTCCTATTTTTTCTTCTGCTGGTTCTGTCTTTAAATGAACCAAAGACAGCAGAAAAGCATCTGTTAAAGAGTTGGCCTGCTTAAGTGCAATGAGCTATTTTTGTTTACATCAGGTTAAACAGATGCGGTCTCACTCTATCAGTTAACTCTTAACACAAACTTGATACAACACTGCATAAAGCAAAATAAGAATACAAGATAAACATTGAGCATGCACATAGATGTATGGACTACATATCCCCCGATAATGTAATGTTTTACGGGAACAAATACGTAATTCCTTTGCTAGTGTCTCCAAAACTCTAATGAATCCTTGCTTTATCTTGCTTTCCTCTGAGAGACACAAGTTTATTTATTTTTTTAATCTATAATGATTCATACAATATCATTTGAAAATGATTTTAGATTCACTTGATACCTTCCAAAATGTTACTAGGGACTTAATCGCTGTGTTCCCCAAATCTAGTTCTATGGGTATACGATCAACATTCAATTTAACTATTAGTCAAATACCACAGTTACTGAAATGTATTTCTTTGTGCTACTTCTATGTTTTTCTTCTATATCCTTTCTTGAAGAAGGTATTGTCTTAAGAATTTATTCTCCTCTGGAAATACAAAATTATATACTCTAATGCTTACACCAGAAAACAAAACCTATATTCTTTGTTGTTTTAGTAATCTTCCAGTGGATTCTCTATTAACATGCATGATTTTGAGACTTAATGAATATTCACATCAGGATCTGAAAAAATTTGAATGTGAAAGAACTGAAATTTCCAGAAGCATTTTGAGAAAATTTTGTACAGAGGTATCTTTCTAAATCAGAATTTATAACGTTATGTGGATATTTTAAATTTAGTTAGTATATTATTAAGTATGCAGCCCTGGTGGCATAGTGGTTAAGTGTTCAGCTGCTAACCAAAAGGTCAGGAGTTCAAATTCACCAGCTGCTCCTTGGAAACCCTATGGGGCAGTTCTACTCTGTTCTGTATAGAGTCAGAATTGACGTGATGGCAATGGGTTTCTTGTTAAGTATAATATTTAGGTAGATTAAATTTTACCTTTGTGTTAATACTAAGAATCCAATGGATTACTTTTAAAATTGACCATTGTTCTGAATTTAACCCAGGGATATTGTGATATCAATCTGAAAATTAAAATGATGCAAAATACCAGCCCCTTGTAGCTGAGCCAAAGTACGTTATGATTTGGGTGCTTTCTGCTCTTCTTCACCTGCTCATGTTTCCTGGAAATTGTTTAAGGTGTTTCTAAAATGTTTTCATATTTAGAGTTCATGTTTTGTTTAGAATGAGAAGGAATAAGCTCAACTTCTTTTCTTATGTCCTGAACCAAAAACATAATTCAACTATTGCCAAACTTGAGTATGTAAAGAATAAATGTTTTATTCTCCTGTTATGTTTAATGATTATAAAGGTGGTGCAGGACCAGGAGACATTTAGTTCTGTGACACATAAGTTTGAGTTGGAGCTGACTGGGCAGCAACTAACAGCATTATTTTTCATACAATAACCTCCTAGAGATTGTAATGTATAGTAATTTACAAATGCCTCACAACTTTAG
This sequence comes from Trichechus manatus latirostris, assembly GCF_000243295.1. Taxonomy (NCBI): domain Eukaryota; kingdom Metazoa; phylum Chordata; class Mammalia; order Sirenia; family Trichechidae; genus Trichechus; species Trichechus manatus. The sequence goes on from NW_004444178.1 coordinate 2,486,217, forward strand.
GGGTTAATATGTGAAAAAATGTACATCTTAGAAGAGATGAAATATGGCAATAATTGTCTCCTATATTTGTTGTAAGATTAGCTAGGAAAATGCATTAAAACAATGAGCACAGTGACTGGTATATAGCAAGAACTCATTAACCAGTAGCTGTCTTTACTAGCTGCTGCTGTAAAGCTAAAAGTATGTGGGTTATTACACATACCGGTTAGGATCCCCTTTCATTTCTAAATTAATAATAGAAAATGAAATAACATCTGTCTGGAGAAAGTAAAACTCTCCAAATATGCATTTAAATTTAAAATTAAAGAAAATGTTTATTTTATTATTTAAAATCAAATCAAATCAGAATTTGGTCTTGGGAATATATTGTGTAACTAATCAGAGCAATTTTAAGTCCTTAGCTTCTGATATCATTGCCTGTTCAGACTGTGATGTGATGGCACATCAGTTGTTCCAAAATATTTTATCTTAAGCATGGAGTCCCTAAGGCTCTGTGACCACTGATAACCTGGGGAGTGTTCTAAACCTCTCCTGAGGTTAGTCTTAGAATTTCTCTGAATAATTCTTCCCTTGGTCTTCAAAGTCAGACGTTGTTAGGTGCTGTTGAGTTGATTCCAATTCATAGTGAACCCATGTGACAGAGTAGAACTACCCCATAGAATTTTCTTGACTGCAATCTTTATGAAAGCAGATGGCCAGGTCTTTCTCCCATGGAACAGCTGGGTGGGTTCCAGTGGCTAACCTTTTGGTTAGCATGCAAACACTTAACCATCGCGCCACCAGGACTCCTTCCTTAAAGTCTAGACCCACAGAATGCTTTGATTTTGATCCCTACAACTGGGATCTTATCAGAAATTATCCAGGGTTAGGGCACAGGAGATGGAGCAAAGGAATTATTTCCTGTGGCTGCCAGGACATTTTAGGGAGATGCTATTACATCTGGTTGTGTTTAGTGTTTTTGTTATTGATATGGAAGAGCTGTTTAAAAGCACAGTAAATTAATCTCACGGGAGATACTGTAGACTACAAAGACATATGAAAAATACAGTACAAATAGAATAACAGGAAGGGAATATATTTTCCTTGGACTATAATCCTCAGCCCAGTTGTTTTAGTGGAAAGAGAAACACAGACATCACTGTCTCCCCGCCCCCATAACAGAGAAATATTATTTTCAATTAAAAAATACAATGCTGCCAATTTACACACATTTAATTTACTCATTACAATAACATTATGAAGAGGTGATATTAGGTTCATATTAAAGAAGAGAAAGCTGAGGCATGTTGTATAATTTAGCCAAGTAGAGTAGCTAGTAAGCGGCAGAATCTAAACTGGAACTCAGGGCTATCAGACATCAAAGTCATGTATGCTCCATTCTCTGCACTGCCTTCCCATGCACCATCACCCCCTCCCCCCACAAAAAATGTGGTATTTAGAGGATGTAACTAGTTAGGTTCTACTGACAGAAGACACAAAAAGTATTTTAGAACTGTAACCTACTTCTCTCGCTTTATAAAATCCTAATCAGAGCTCATCTGGGCTATTGTATTATTTTCTGAATACTTGATCTTTAAATTCTGTTGGGTGCCATGGAGTTGATTCCAACTCACAGTGACCCTATGTGACAGAGTAGAACTGCCCCACAGGATTTTCTTGGATGTAAATCTATTTACCTTATTCTCTATTTATATTAATATCCTATTGTAAGGCACATAAAAAATTTAAAAAAGACAATACAGAATAACGATTAAAAGAGTGAGCCCTGGAGTCAGACTGCCTGTCTTTAAATCTCAGCTCACTAACTTTTGGCAAATTATTTTATTTCTCTCTTAAGTTACATAAATTTGCTTTTTGTCTGTTTTTGGTTTTCTTCCATCTGTAACATAAACATAATAATGACAACCAATACAATGTTTTATGAGTAATAGGAATTAATTCACATAAATCATTTTGAACCAGTACCCAAAATAAGGTCAACTGGGCTATAACATTGACCAAACAAACAAAAAACCGAAAAACAAAAACTAAAAATGTGAAGAAATGCTAATTATTACTATTGGCTATAAATGTCTATTCCAAAATTTGTAGAGTCAGTACTCTAATGTATTCTGAATCAGATTTGATAAACTACAAATATTTTCCTTAGAAACTACCAAGAGTATAACCTTTAACCTATAGTATCATCTGCATGTTTAAGAGGAAGCTAGCTCAGTTAGTGCTAAAATAAAAGTATGCCCAGCACAGCCATGATACTACATTCAAAATAATATACCAAGATGCATATTCAAAAGGCGTGAGCTAATTTTCAAAGTAATTCCTTTCATGGTGATAGATATTTATTCGCCAAAAGGTGCTGCCTTTGTTGTCAACTATTTTTGAGCTATTCTTTTGGAATTTGCCAGTGGCATTTACAAATATATCTGTAATGAGTCAGTAATGGAAGATCTTTATACTTTGAAAAAGAGTTCAATTTGAAAAAAACAGGCATTTGCAGCCAAGTCTGATGAATGCAGTGGTTGATCAAGTTGGGTTTAATTGAGGTGATGAGATTGATTTTTGTGAGTGACTCATAAATAGTTTGAGAATATTCCAATATTGGGCTATGCAGCAATTCATACGTGCAACACTCTGCCAGGGACTTTACATACTGACTCTCACAGTGTTGGAACGATAAATTATGAGTGGAAAATCCGTTTTCTACTAACTTATAGCCACATGTTTATCATCTTTGATTATCTGTTTTTAAACATGTACTGGAAAGGGGTAGGGGCTGAGTGATGCTCTCTTTACAGACAGAGATGTCTGTTGGTGATGGGATTCACAGGCATTTCATTTATCCATGTTTGGAGCTGCCTCACCGAAGGGTTAATGTTGGGAGGAAATGAGATGAAAGGAAAAGCAAGCATCATTCTGAAGAGGCTGGGAAGAATTTTCCAAGATGGAAGCTAGTTTTGGTGGTCCATGAATAGAACAATTTTAAGGGATCTTTGCAGCACACATTGCTAGATGGCTTTTTAGATTAGGCTCTCCTGTGCTATGTGACACTCCCCTTAAGAACGCATTGTCTCCTGACCGTCTTCATGCTTGACTTGAACTCTTTCAGTCTCTTGACGATGAAGGCAGGGAAGCTTTTTCATGCAGTTTTCTCGAATGAGCAGGTTGTAATTTAATTCTTAAAAGATATAACTACCATTGAAAAATAAAATGAAGGTTAAGAAGAGCCAAAACTCTTAAGAAAACAAACTTGAAAATACCTAGGGACATTCTATTTTATCATCTTACTTTTGTTGTTGTACGGAGTTGCCTTTTATGGCTACTTTGTAATTACCCTTCTAGTGACCCTCTTCATTGTTACTCAAATAATAGTTTTTTTTTCCCATGGGGTTTGGGTAATCGGACTGTGATTTAAGGGGAATGCTTCTCCAGCCCTATTAACTTGCAGATGGGTGAGATGACGTCTTTTTGCCACCTGCTAAGGGGCAGGCAGAGGCTGACTCCTCAGTCACCCTGAGTGCCACTGTTGTCTGCAGGCTCTCAGGCAAGAATTGTAAATGAGACTCATTTGAGGTCTCCTTCTTTAAAGCCTGAGCAAGTCTTTATGTGGCGCACCATAATTCTTCCCCCCACCCCACCCCCCGGTATGGGGATCAAAGTCTCCTCCCAAACTAGTGTCTACACAGCCAGCATCAAGCTGGCTTTTCCTCCAAGTGAAATGTGTTTATTTCCATACAGAAAGATGGTCTCAGTTCCCTACAGATGCTATAAAACTAATCTATCAGTCATATGTATATATTTTACATCAGCTGGTGTTTGCTTTGACAAGAAATAAAGAATCTTGGCTTAAAACAGCTTTCTTTGATATAATGCTTGATTACATATACATTTCTTCATTCTTTACGGGAGCGAAGAAAAAACCGAACCCACGGTTATTAAACGATTTGCTTAATAGCAGAGTTTTCTCCGTCACTTGCTTTTCAGAGCATTTTCTTTTTACATTGCACTTAGGAGCTTAGTGTTCATTTGTGTTTAGAGAAAACCACCTTAGAAGATGTTTGTGGCAGCAAGAATATTATGTACAAAGGAAAAAAATACCTAAATAAAGCAATATCGTTTGAACAGCTTTTATTTATTAACAAAAGCTATAAAATTGGGCCCATCCTAGAGATATGTTTATCACTTTTATAGCAGTGATGTAGGACTTTGCTATTTCAGAGGCATTCATAATGGGAGTAGCAGTGGTTAGAAATTTATAAATGTTTGTTTTCTCTTTTGGATTGCGTCCATAAAACCAGGGAGAATGAACTTTGATAGAGCTACCATTGTCTTACAGGGAGGCAACTGTGGAATTGTAAAGACAGCAAAAGCTTAAGAAGCTCACTCCATGGGTTCTGAATGCTATTTCTGCCACTTCCATATTGGATGACCTTGGGCAAGTTATAAATTCCTTAAAACTCAGTTTCCTTCTTCATAAAAAGAGAATATCACCTCATATGTTTGATAGTTCAACTACATAACAAACAAAAATCACCTATTATAGTACCAGTCATAGTGGTGGGCTTCTGTTATACTCTCAGAATCAGTATCCTGATTTTCATTTTGGTAACCCCTCAGTACCTCACACGCAATCACCACCCATCTGTCAGTTTGCCGTACTGTGGTGGCTTACGTGTTCCTATGATGCTGGAGAAGTTTCACTGGAGATTCCAGACTAAGACAGACTAGGAAGAAAGGCCTGGCAATTTACCTCTGAAAATCAGTCAGTGAAAACTCTAAGGATCACCATGGAACATTGTCTGATCTGCAGCTGATCATGGCAGTGGCAGAGGACCAGGCAGCATTTCGTTCCGTGGTGCATGAGGTCAAAATGAGTTAGAACTGACTCGACAGCAACTAACAACAACAACTCTAACACAACCAACAGCAAGCTCTCTGTAAATTTTGAATTATGTGGTTTGTGTCTAATGGATCACATCTCCAGCAAGGGATATTATTATTAAGTTAATCAAAGACTAAGGTCAAGTTAGAGAGAAAAATAGATTGGGTCACCAAAAGATTTGTTTTAAATATTGAGAAAGATCATTCATAGAAACTGATTTGTTTCAATATTTACATATTTTTTGAATCACGGAAAGACATAAAATAGACTATAGAGCCTTTGTTTTCAAAGATGGATTTAGGAATTATTCTATTACTAATTAGTCTACTCATTGTTTAAGGTAACCAACATTTATTGATTAGTATATGCCAGACACTGTGCAAGAAGCTGGAAATATAAAGATCACTAAAATGCTCTGATATTCTTCTTTAATAAGTAAAAAAGTAATTCAAACAGCAGAGGAGCAAAATAAGAATTATAGCAAAATCACTTATGTTTGTCATCATATAATTTTTATGAATGGTTGGATTATACTCCTCATTTCAGCTATTACAGAAGTGTCTCTGCATTTCAAGGAAACTAACCAAAATTATACCCTGCATTAGGCGAAAAAAATCCATGTGATTTGCGATTAAATAATGAATTCAGATGGATTTCAAATTGTATCATTCAAATGACAATACAGTATTTAAGTATGTTAGGCCGAATGGTGTGAAGATACATAAAGTAAAAATGGTTCCAATTAATGCACAATTTATTCAGACTACATAGAGGAAAAACAGACAGACAAACAAAAAATAATGGAGAAAGGAATACACCCTTATGGGAAAAAATAAGGCAGGGAAAGAGGATAGAGGGTGAGCAGGGTTTGATTAAACAAGGAGTGGGGAAATTATGGAGCCCTGGTGGCACACTAGTTAAGCGTTCGGCTGCTAACCAAAGGTTGGCTGTTTGAATCCACCAGCAGCTCCTTGGAAACCCCCTGGGGCAGTTCAACTCTGTCCTGTAGGGTTACTATGAGTCGGAATCTATTTAAGGGCAGTGGGTTTGGTTTTTGGTTTTTTGCGGGGAGTTACATAGGTGATCAAGGTGACATTTGAAGAAAGACAGTAAAGAATTGAGAGTGAATTACTCAAAAATCTAGGGGAAGAGTATTCTCAGCAGAGCAAATAGTAAATTAAAGTCCTTGACGTAGGAAAATGTTTACCTTTTTAGAGGAATAGCAGGGAGACCAAACAAAGAAACCCATTGACATCACCTCGATTCTGACTCAGACAAGTGAAGCTAAGTAAAGGAGAGTAAGCAAGACTGAGAGAAGGAGGAGATGAAGCCAGGGAGCTAGTGACGAGCTGGATTGTGTAGGACATGGGCCATCATAAGGATTTCTGTTTTACTCTGAGAGTGACACGAAATCATCAGAAAATTTGAGGAGAAAAATGAGGTGATAATCATAGATAATGATAATATGTAATACTAGAAAGAGATTGGTTTTCTCCAGGCATTAAGCTCAGGGAGAAAAACCTTAAGGGGGCGAACTGAGTTTTAATTGTACCTCTGTGCAAATAACTTTGTTTTTTCCCCTTTGGTGTGTTTAGGAACCTTTCATGAAATGCTTTTTTTCCCTTCACGAAATCACAGAGCTGGGCTCAGCTACCCCAGGACTATGTTTAAACTTGATTATAAGACAGCTACTAGATATGGCGGCTGTAATAACATCCTATCACCATTAAACATAAAAGCTGATGATAATTACCATCCCGTCTTGGCATACACTGTATCATTTTCTGCAAAACATGTTTTTGTTGCTTGCTGCTTTAGGAAGCCAAGCCTATCAGATTTTGGACATCATCATCAAGATACTATTTTTGGACAATTTTGAATATTTTATGCTGTATGATTGGTAAAGAAAATGTACATTAACTTCTAGGTGTCCAAAGCATAACCTAGAAAATGATTCTCAGAAATTCTGCTAAACATGTTAATTTATGTTTTCTGTTTCTATCATAGGTAAAAAAAATCTCACCAACCAGTAGTCATCTGTATATAAAAGAAGTCATTGAGCCAAATGGTTAAAATTTCAAATATGTAGCTTTAATTGTTATTTCGCATTGTACAGTTAACTACAGTGATAGGCTTTCAAGTGTTTATGAATGTATGTAAACGGCAGCTAGTGCAACTCAGAATGGGAATAGGTTACTCATGAAAGCGCTGAGACAAAACAAAGCACCCCTCAACTCAAATAGATTTTACACTTTTTAGGGCTCTGTCTCAAGTTAACTTTTCTTTGCTGAAACACATAAGGAAAAATGGTAGCCAGAAGAGAACTTATTTACTAAATAACAAGCTCTTAGGTCATTAGCAATTTGATGGATCAGAAGCAAACAAATACCTGTCCTCATCCTTCACCCATGTCAGACGTCACTAAAATACCAATATTTCTTCCCTCATGATTGGACATAGCCTCAATATCTTTCTTAAAAAAAAGGAAGGGGGAGAAAAGACACATCTGGCAGCCCACACTGATTACAGTGGATTCTTAGGATTAAAAATTTTCGTTATCCTTGATCTAGAACAGGGTTTCTCAGTATGGACACTTTTGACCGGGATCAAATAGTTGTTTGTTGTAAGGGTGCCTTGTGCACTGTAGGATATTTAACAGCATCGCTGGCCTCTACCCACTCTTTGCCAGTAGAAACCTTTCCCCCTAAGACAATCAAGATGTCTCCAAACCAAAAGCCGTTGCCATGGAGTTGATTCCCGCTCATAGAGACCCTATAGGACAGAGTACAACTTCCCCATGGGGTTGCCAAGGAGCAGCTGGTGGATTCAAACTGCTGACCTTTTGGTTAGCAGCTGGCCTCTTAACCACTGTACTAAATGTCCCTTGGGGGGGCAATATCGCCCTTGGTTGGGAACCACTGTCCTAAGAGATAGGTATACTTGGTAAAGAGAAAATATAGAGCAAAGTTCCTAAAACTCACCTTTCTAAAAACATCATTTTAGTTTTCCTAATTTTATATTCAGGCTACATTTGTCTCACAGCTCCTGCCTAGAAGTTCTCTGATGAGGTATTGAAAAAGACTTTTGGAAATTAAAAACAATCACCACCTTAATACAGGTTTCAAGCTGATGACAACATGTTTATATTTGAATGCACAGTCCTTTGGATTGAATGAGGGTATATAATTTTACATATTATCTATTTGTCCATATAGTCTGTATCTACAAAATAGATTAGTCTACATAAATAGTTTTATATGGATTGTCCTTTTTGTTGACTGACTTGATTCTTAATTTAACTGTCAAATGTAGTTTTCAATTCTAATGTTTTGTAAAGAAAATTCAATGGATGTGGTAACAGTATTTAAAAATATTAGAATATTCTAAAGACCAAAAGAGAGGGGACACTGAGATTTCTATAAGTAATGTTATTATTATTATTATTCTGTCCTGTTTAGGAGCATCTATTGCTTTCAGAAGGTTACTGTCTAGTAAAGAAACTTTGAGAACAAGGATTAAAAAGAATGAATATTTATCCTCCCTTCAACAGCCGTGTGGTTCTCCCACACGTAAATCTTCGTATGTAATCAATGGCACTTCTGTGCCAAGGGGAGAGTCACAATAATTGGAAGGAAATGAATGTCAGATTGAAAGTTGGTCCTGTGGTTTTGATTATTTTGGTAACCGTGGTGATGGAAGACTCATACAGCACTTTAAAATAGCATTCAAAAAGGAGTTTGGAAAAAATTTTTCATTTTTCTTTTTCTTTTTATCGTGCATTAGGTGAAACTTTGCTGAACAAATTAGTTTCCTATCCAATAGTTTGTACGTCATGTGTTACATGACATTGGTTGCATTCCCTGCAATGTATCACCACTCTCCCCAGTTCCACCTGGGGTTCCCCATTTCTTTTTGTCCAGATTTTCTACCACTTCCTGCCGTCTCAACTTTGCTTTTGGACAAACGTCCATTTGATCTCATATAATTGATTGTTCTAAGGAACATGTTCCTCTCAGATGTTACTGTTTATTTTATGGGGCTGTCTGTTTGGCTGAAAGGTGGTCTCCAGAAATGGCTTCAGTTCCAGGTCAGAAGAGTGTTTTAGGGCCTTAGTCTTGGGGGTTCTTCCAGTCTGTGTCAGATCAGTAAGTCTGGTCTTCTTTGTGAATTTGATTTTTTGTTCTATATTTTCCTCCCATTCTGTCTGGGACACTCTGTTGTGATCCCAGTGAAAGCAGCCCATAGTGGTAGCTGAGTACCACCTAGTTCTGGTGGAGGCTGTGGTTCATGTGGTATGTAAGCGGTATATAAGTCCTTTGGACTAATTGTTCCCTTGAGTCTTTGATTTTCTTCACTCTCCTTTGTTCCAGTTGGGAAGAGACCAATAGTTGTATCTTAGATGGCCACTTGCAAGCTGTTAAGACTCCAGACGCTACATACCAAAGTAGGATGCAGAACATTGTCTTTATGAACTATGCTGTGCCAATTGATGCAGATGTCCCCTGAGTCTTTGGTCCTTTGCCTTCAAGCCTAGGAACTTTGTCCCATGAGGTGTTTTGATATGTCTAATAAGTTTCCATGACTGCACCCCTTGTGTGCTCTATTGTCTGTATTAAGATATGTGCAACACCTACAACTAGTATGTAGAAATACCCACAACCAAACCTATATTTGCAGGTGAGTATGCTCCCTTACATCCTCCCACACCTCTTTAGCATACCTATCTATCGATCTACCTCAAGTCTATCTTGGAAGAAATACAGCCAGGGTTCTTGGAAGTGCGGATGGCAAGATTTCATCTCATGTAATTTGTGCTTATTATTAGAAGGTACCAGTCCCTGAAGAAGTACATCATGCTTGGTAAAGTAGAGGGTCAGTGAAAAAGAGGAACACCCTCAATGAGATGGATTGACACAGTGGCTGCAACAATGCCCTCAAAGATAGCAGCAATTGTGAGGACGGGGCAGGACTGGGCAGTGTTTCGTTCTGTTGTACCTGGGGTTACTATGAGTCAGAACAGATTTGACAGCACCTAACAACAACATCTACCTATGTATCCATTTGTAAATTATTGTTTATTAATACTATCATTGCAGAATTGTCTATGTTATAGTAATTACCGTAGTTGCCCTTCATTCTTGCATTCCTCTCGGTGTCTTCCTTTACCTTGGTCATGTTGTGGTGAATTCCCCCATGTTGTGTATTGCCTTTTCCATCACCAATATTATCATGTGTCTTCTATCTCGTTAGTAATTTTCCTTCCCTCCCCCTCCCATCCCTGGCAACCATTAAAGAATGTTTTATTTATTTTTTTCTGCGTAAATGTTTTCTTGTTTTGTTTTTTTTTTATAATAGTGGTCTCATACAATGTTCGTCCTTTTGTGATTGACTTATTTCACTCAGCATAATGTCCTCCAAATCATTCATGTTGTGAGATGTTTCACAGATTAGTCATTATTCTTTATCCTTGCATAGTATTCCATTATGTGTATGTATCACAGTTAATCTGTTCATCTGTTGACAGTCACTTAGGTTGTTTCCATCTTTTTGCTATTGTGAATAATGCTGCAATGAACATGGGTGTGCATATGTCTATTTGTGTCACGGCTCGTATTTCTTTAGTGCAAATACCTAGGAGTGGGATTGCTGGATCATATGGTATTTTTATCTTTTTAAGGAAGCACAATATCGTTTTCCATAGTGGTTATATCATTTTACATTTCCAACAGCAGTGTATGAGAGTTCCAATCTCCTTGCACCCTCCCTGACATCTGTTATTTTCTGCTTTTTTGATTAGTGTCATTATTGTCAGGGTGAGATGGTATCTCATTTGTAGTTTTGATTTACATCTCTCTAATGGTTACTGATTGCAAGCATTTCCTCATGTGTCCGTTAGTTGCCTGAATGTCTTCTTTGGTGAAGTGTCTGTTCATATCTTTGCCCATTTTTTAATTGGATTGTTTGTCTTTTTGTTGTTTAGATGTTGAAATTTTCTATAAATTTAAGAATAAGACTCCAGTCAGATACGTAGTAGCCAAAACTTTTTCCCAGTGTGTAGGTTCTCTTTTTACTCTTTTGGAGAAGTCTTTTGATGAGGATAAGTGTTTAATTTTTAGCTGGTCTCATTTATCTAGTTCATCTTCTGCTATTTATGCATTTTTAATTGTGTTTGATATTCTATTTATGCCATATGTTATGACCCCTAGCATTGTCCCTATTTTTTCTTTCATGATCTTTATAGTTTAGGTTTTATATTTAGGTCTTTGATCAATTTTGAGTTAGTTTTTGTGTATGATGTGAGGTATGGGTCTTGTTTCATTTTTCTGCAGATAGACATCTAGTTTTACCAGCACCATATGTTAAAGAGACTGTCTCTTCCCCCTTTAATGAACTTTAGTCCTTTGTCAAAGATCAGCTGTTCATAGGTGAATGGATTTACCTCTGGGTTCTCAATTCTGTTTCATTGGTCTATGTGTCTGTCATTGTACCAGTACTAGGCTGTTTTGACTACTGTGGCTCTATAGTAGGTTCTGAAATCAGGTAGTGTGAGGCCTCCTATTTTGTTGTTCTTCTTCAGTAATGCTTTACTTATCTGGGGTCTCTTCACATAAAGTTGACAATTAGTTTTTGCATCTCATTGAAGCATGCTATTGGAATTTGGATCAAGATTGCATTATATCTATTGATTGCTTTGGGTAGTATTGACATTTTCACCATGTTCAGTGTTCCTATCCACAAGCATGCTTTGTTTTCCCATTTATGTAGGTCTCTTTTGGTTTCTTGCAGTAGTGTCTTGTAGTTTTCTCTGTATAGGTCTTTTATGTCCTTGGTCAGATTTATTCCTAAGTATTTTATGTTTTGGAGGGCTATTGTAAATGGTATTGTTACCCTGATTTCCTTTTCAAAGTTCTCTTTGTTGGTTAGAGGCATTTGGCTGATTCTTGTATGTTGATCTTGTATCCTGCTACTTTGCTGAATTCTTCTATTAGTTCCAGTGACTTTCTTGTGGAGTCTTTGAGATTTTCTATGTATAGAATATACCGTCTGTGTGTTGGGATCATTTTACTTTTTCCTTACCAATTTGAATGCCCTTTACTTCCTTTTCTTGCCTTATTTCTCTAGCTAGGACTTCTAGTACAATGTTGAATAAGAGTGGTGATAAAGGGCATCCTTGTCTGGTTTCCATTCTCAAGCGGAATGCTTTCAGTTTCTTTCCACTGAGAATAATGCTGACTGTTGGTTTTGTATAAATGCCTTTTATTATGTTGAGGAATTTCTTTTTATTACTATTTTGCTGAGAGTTTTTATCAGGAAGAGGTGTTGGACTTTGTTGAACGCCTTTTCTGTGTCAATTAAGATGATCATATGATCCTTTTCTTTTGTTCTATTTATCTGATGGATTATGTTGAACCACGCCTACATACCTGGTATGAATCCTATTTGGTCATGATGTATTATTTTTTTGATATGCTGTTGAATTCTATTGGCTATAGTTTGTTGAGAATTTTTGCATCTATATTCAAGAGGGATATTGGTCTGTAATTTTGTTTTTTTGTGGTGTCTTTGTCTGGCTTTTCTATCAGGGTTATCCTGGTTTCATAGAATGAATTCAGGAGTATTCCTTTTTTTTCTATTCTCTGAAATAGTTTGAGTAGTATTGGTGTAAGCTCTTCTATGAATGTTTGGTAGAGTTCTCCGGTGAAACCATCTGGGCTAGGTTTTTTTTTTTTATTATTACCTCTTCAATCTCTTCTTTTGTTATGGGTCTGTTCAGCTCTTCTACCTCAGTTTGTGTTAGTTTAGGTAGCTAGAGTGTTTCTAAAAATTTGTCCATTTCCTTTAAGTTTTCAAATTTGTTGTACAGTTTTTGATAGCATTCTGTTATGATCCTTTTCATTTCAGTTGGTTCTGTTTGTCATGTCGCCCAAGTTATTTCTTATTTGAATTATTTTCTTCTTATCCTTCTTTTCTTTTGTCAATTTGGCCAGTGGTTTGTTGATTTTATTGATCTTTAAAAGAAAACAACTTCTGGTCTTGTAGATTCTATTGTTTTTCTGTTCTCAGTTTCATTTATTTCCATTCTAATCTTTATTATTTCCTTTCTTCTGGTGACTGTGGGCTTCTTTTGCTGTTCTCTTTCTGTTAGTTCTAGTTGTAGGGTTAGTGTTTTAATTTTGGCCCTTTCTTCTTTTTTGTTGTATGCATTTATTGCTATAAATTGATCTCTGAGCACTGCTTTTGCTGTGTCCCAAAGGTCTTGGTTTGTTGTATTTTCATTCTTGTTTGATCCTAGGATTTTTTTTTTAATTTCATCTTTGATTTCTTCTATTAACTAGTGGTTTTTAATCAAGGTGTTATTCAGTTTCCATGTATTTGAATTTTTTCCTTGTTCATCCTGTTATTGATTTCTACTTTTATAGCATTGTGATCAGAGAAAATGCTTTGTATTATTTTGATGTTTTGGATTTTATTGAGGCTTCCTTTGTGGCCTAAAGTGTGGTATATTCTGGAGAATGATCCATGTGCATTGGAAAAGAATGTATACCATGCTACTTTTGGGTGGAGTGTTCTGTATATGGCTATGAGATTGAGTTGGTTGATTATGTTTGTTGAGTTTCTTTCTAGTTGTTTTTTTCTTCACCAAAAGTGCTGTGTTGATGTTGCCTACGATTATTGTGAAACTGTTATTTCTTTTTTCAATGCTGTTAAAATTTGTTTTATGTATTTTGGAGTCCTGTCACTGGGTGAGTACATATTTATTATGGTTATGTCCTCTTGGTGGATTGACCCTTTAATCATTATATAATGTCCTTATTTATCTTTTATGGTGGATTTTGCCTAAAATCTACTTTAGCAGAGATTAGTATTGCCACCCCTGTTCTTTTTTGATTATTGTTTGCTTGATATATATATTTTTCATCCTTTGAGTTTTCGTTTATTTATGTCTTTGTGCCTAACATGTGTCTCTTGTAGACAGCATATTGATGGATTCTATTTTTTTATCCATTCTATACTCTCTGTCTCTCTACTGGAGCATTTAAGCCATTTACATTCGGTGGAATTATCGATAGGTATGAGTTTGCCTCTGTCATTTTGTTATGCTTTTTACTTTATGGTGTTGATGGTTTTTTGTTCCGCTTAATTTTTTGTGCTGAGTTCTTTTTGTTTGTGTATTTACTTTTTATTTCTTTTGTTGTAGCTGATTTTTGTTTACTGAGTTTATGTTTTTCTTTTTATTTTGATGAGTAGGTTTGTAAACTTTCTTTGTGGTTGCCTTGAAATTTACTTTTATCTTCCTAAGTTTAATGCAGTCTTTTATTTATTGATATTGCTTTGACTTCTTATCCATATGAAAGTTCTGTAACTATATCATTTATTCTCCCTTTTTGTTTTGATGTTGTCATCATTTACAAATTGGCATCTCTGGTTTCCTGTTGTCAGCCTTTTAGCTTTGTTTTATTTTTTGAGAATTTTTTGTCTGAGTTGTTATCTGGCTGATACTGTCATGTGTTCTAATCTCAGGTTGTTTTCTGATGTTGTTGGTTCTCTGTCTAAAGTATTTTCTTCAATATTTGTTGTGAGGTTGGCCTAGTTTTTACAAATTTCCTTAATTTCTGTTTATCTAGAAAAGTCCTCATTTTGCCATTGTATTTGAGAGACAATTTTGCTGGATATATTAATTCTTGATTGGCAATTTTTTTCTTTCAGTGTATGTCATTCCATTGCCTTCTTGCCTGATTGGCTTCTGCTGAGTAATCAGAGCTTAGTCTTTTTGGTTCCCCTTTGTGTGAACTTTTTGTTTTTCTCAGCTGCTCTCAGGATTCTTTCTTTGTCTTTGGTTTTTTGCTGGTTTGATATGCTTGGTGACTCTTTTTTGGGGTCTATCCTATGCGGGGTTCGTTTAGCTTGTTGGACAGATATCTTCTCATGTTTCATGATATTAGAGAAGTTTTCTCCTAGCAAATCTTTGACAATTCTTTCTGTGTTTTTTTCTTTTTCGCCCTCTCCTGTTCTAAAATTCTGATCACATGTAAATTTTTCCTCTTGATAGTGCCCCACTTAGTTCTTAGGCTTTCTTCATTTTTCTTTATTTTCTTTTTCCTGATTTTTTCTCAAACAAATTGGTAACAAAGGATTTGTCCTCTATTTCACTGATTCTGTCTTCCATTGATTCAATTCTGCTCCTATGTCCTTCTATTGAGTTGCCTATTTGTGAAATTTTATTGTTACTCTTTTTGTTTCTAGTTACTGCTTTTTGTATGTTTTCTAATTGTCTATTTATTTTGTCATTTTGTTATTGAATTGTTTTCCTGAATTCTTCTATTGCTTTGTGTTTTCCTTGATTTTGTCTGTGTTTTCCTTAGTTTTATCTGTGTTTTCTTTGATCTTTTTAGTGATCTTTTGGAGAACCCTATATATTAGTCTTTTGAATTCCTTATCAGGTAGATCCATTACCATTTCTTCCTCTGGAAGGTTTTCTGGTTCTTTCATTTGGTCACTTGCTGAAGCCATCTTGTCCTGCTTATTTATATGATTTGATATTGTCTGTTGTCCCCGAGGCATTAAGGTGTTATTGCATTTATTTATTTATTGTATATTTGTTTGCTGTGTCCTAATTTTTTGTTTTGTTTTGATATATCCAAGTAGATGGGGTGTAGGAACTACTCTGGTTGCTAGCCCGGCCACATTGGAGCTCTTACCACCTGTCTCTGGGTGAGAAGGGCAGTGGCTGAGTGTGTGAGTGTCGATCTCTACTCACTGGTCTTGTGAGGCAGCTGAAGATGTAGCTAGTATTGCTGGTGAGGTGATGTGTCTATCTGGCTGGTCACCTGGGCATGGGTGCAGGGAGCATTCTCATTGGTTGCTGGCTTGGATGTTGTGTGTGTGCACTGCTGGTTGCTGAATGTTCAGGGTAAGGGTACCTGGGTTGCTTGTCACCGGGTAGGTGTACAGAAACTCACACCTACAGTCTCATGCAAGCAGGGTTGCCCAGGGTTGGTGGGAGCAGGCACAAGCCTCTGGTTGCAGGGGGGCAGTGTGTGGGGTGAGGCAGGGGGATGCTGCCAGTCCATGGGTATCTGTTAGGAGGGCATGTCTTTGTCTGCTAAAGTGTGACACAGAGGAGGGTGTGCTGCCAATTCTCAGGCCCCTGGGGCAAGAGGCTGGAGGGAGTAGAAGGTGCCACTGGTGTGTGAGCCCTTGATGAGTGGTTAGGCATAGGAGTGGGTGCCTCTGGTTCCAAGGTTCCCAGAGCCATTTGCTTTGTGGAGCAGCAGGTGCTACCAGTCAGTTGGCCTCCTGTGCAGGCATCTGGGTGCAGGAGCAGGCATCACCAGTCCTCAGCTCCCGCTGCAGTTGGCTGTGTGGAAAAGGGAATGCCGTCAGTCTCCGAGCCCCCAGCACTGGAAGACAGGCAGAGAAGCAGATGCCGCTGGTCTGCATGCCCGGGCTTGAGAGGCTAGGTAGGAGCAGATGATGCTGGTCTCTGGGCTCCTGGCATGAGTGCTTTGAGAGAAGAGGGTGTGCTGCCTGACCATAGGCTCCTGATGTGGATGGCTATGAAGAAGCAGCACCACGAGATCGTGGAACTCCAGTGTGATTGGGTGGGCAGAAAAGGGGATGCCACCAGTCCATGGGCCCCCAGCGCAGGCGGCTAGGTGGAGAAGCAGGTGCTGCTGTTCCAAGGGCCCCCAGTACCGATGATCAGGTGGAGAGGCAGGCATCGCTGGACTGCGGGTCCCTAGTGTGAATGGCTGAGTGTAAGGAGGGCACTGCCAATCCATGGGCCCTTGGCTCAGGGGTCAGGGCAGTGGTGTGTGCCACTGAATGGTGATCACGTGTGGGGGGAGATGGGTGAGGGGGTGGGGGGCACTGCAAGCCTGATAACCTGTGACTTAGGGGTCTAGGGGGCAGGGTAGGTGAGTTGAATGCACTTAACTTTTGCAGGGCAGGGAGCACTCCTGCCTGGCTCTGGACATGGGTGTAGAGTAGCACTTGCTTGGCTGCAGCAGGTGATGGGGTTTTGGCTGTGAATACTGCTTTCTTTGTTTCAATATAGCCACACTGTGCAGGTTTGGCTGGTAGGGTGATGGTGATCTGTAATTCTCTGCGTCCACTGTTTTTGTGCAGTCTCTCCTTCTGTATGGCACTCGGTCTGATTCTTCAGTCTTGCCTTTGATGCTCAAGGTTTCAAAGCCTTCATCTATATCTAATTCACTTATTTTCTTGGGCCTTTGTTGTAAGAGGGATTTTATGAGGCATCTGACTATGCCACTATCTTAGACTCCCTCCAGAAATTTTATTTACTGAAATGCTTTATATGAATAATATTGTTATATTTGGAATATCAATTCTTTGTTGCTGAACATTTTGGGCTTTAACTCATCGGCAATTCATGTTTTCACCTTCCATTTTCCCAAACTATGGCAACAGCCTCAAAAGAGGTGAAAGACTGAGAATTAAGTTAAATGAAGTAGAAATTAAAAGTAAAGGCTAAAGAAAGGAAGCAAAAATATATTAATAACATGAATATACATAATTAAATTTGTTTCTGAATTTCCTGCTGATCAGGGTATAACATATATTTTGTTAAAAATGTTCATGCACTGACGTTGTTGATGTTATTTAATTGCATATTTGTGTTATCAAAACATTTGTAGCGTATTTGGTAAATGCTTTTTGTAGGATAATACATTTTTTTATGGAGCATGTGACTTTAAAGAATTCTATGTTTCTACTTTTGTGGAGCAGTCAAGTCAAAGATTATCTCACCAAAGATATTTTGGCCCCAATGCTTCCATTCTTCAGACAAGGATGCCTCCCAGTAACTCACCTGGACCTGAAACCCAGGAGCTTAAGGACTGATAATCAAGCTTTACAATACATGACTTTCAAACTAGAATCATCTTGGTGTATGTAAAATACCGCAAACTGTTTTTAAATGACTTTTCTCACTGATTATTTTAATTTAACCTCAGGAAAGCTCTGTGAGACAATGTAGGGTTGTTTTTTTGTTTTTCTATTTTGTAAATACAAAAAATACTGAGGCACAGAAAGAGAAAATGTGATATAGTGGCCGAGATGGAAGTTGAACTCAGGTGTCCTGACTCACAGCTCTTGCTCTCTATGACTCTAAGCTATGACTGTAACTCTTTCTCTCTCTTTCTATGTGTGTACATAGACACACAAACATATATATGTACATGTATACACAAATACATTAAAAAACAAACAAATACACACACACAAAAAACAAACCCATTGCTGTTGAGTTGATTCTGACTCATAGCAACCCTATGAGACAGAGTAAAACTGCTGCATGGAGTTTCCAAGGAGCGGCTGGTGGATTCAAACTGCTGACCTTTCGGTTAGCAGCCAAGCTCTTAGCCACTGTGCCACCAGGGCTACACATATACATATTTATTTTTATTTAAACATACACATATGATTTTCTTTACCCCCCCCCCTTTTATTTTAACTTTGATTTAATGGATTGATATGCATTTTGAAGTTTTTAGAAAATATATTATTTAAAACTGATAAGTTTCTTTTTGGAGACAAATTTACAGAACACTTTGAAATGCAATCTGTGTTTAACATTTAGGGCTCAGAAATCAGAAAGAAGAGTATTAATGTATAATGTTATGTTGACCACCTGTCCTAGTTTCCTTGGGAATGTCCAGGTTTATGCTTACTGTTTTGGGGTAATTATTACTAGCATTCCTTCTACTCTCAACAGGACTTGGTTTGCTTTAGTTGGCATTTTCTCTTGTTTCTCCTTTGATCTCGTTAGCGTTTGCTGCAATGCCCGCATGTTGGCCATCTTTCTCACTGGGACCAGAGTGGCAGTCCTCTGTGCAAAATGTAATCAATCCAGTCTCCATTCCTGACTGTTGTTGTAACATCTCTCTTATTTTTGCCACTTGATAACTAGCAACCACTGAGAATAGGAAGACAATGTTTACATTTTCAAAATCCAAGGATAGTTCTAGAATAAATGACATCAATAGGAGTAAAAACATCAGCAAACTAATGTATTGAAATTCTTTGATTTGTATTAGGCATAAGAATAAGGAAAGAAAAGAGCTGAGGCCAGGGTAACTTAATAAAGTCTGAAAAACTGAAAGAGTACAATGGGGGTTTTAAATTAAGTAATTGAGAAATAATTAATGAGTCATAACCAACAATACTAAATTAGGCATTTTGAAACAAACAAATCTGATATTAATTTTCTGTGTTCATAATATCATCCTATATTGCTAATAAAAGTATTTAATATAATCAGAAACCTATATGAAGAGAGGAAAAAAATATCACATGAAAAGTGACTTCTTTCTTATAAGAATGATAATCTTGAATAAAATATATTGATGGGTTGTAACTAAATAAATACTCTTGCTCAGATTTTTTTCTGAAGTCTTGATTGGGCTTTTTTCATTAATTTAACACATTTCTTAAATAAAGCACAGGATGGAAATCACTGTTTGACCTCATGTGGAAGTCAAGCCAAAGATCACTCCTTCCTTCCCCTCAAGAGGTTAGTGGGACTAGAGATTTAGGGACAACCTTGTTTACTTAAGGTTAGGCTTGTATTAGGAATGTAATAGTACATAGTTTATTTTTCTTACTTAGTATGCGGAATATCAAGTTCCACCTGTAAAGCCGTCTGAATTTTCCATAGATAAGTCAATTTGCACCAAATCACTCAGTTTGTGTTCCATTTCGACCACTGTGATGTTCTGTGGCCTTGAACAAGTTACCTAATCACTTTAAGACTTGATTTCCTTTCTTTCTCTCTCTTTTTTAAATGAAACTTCTTATTTTGAGATACTTTAGATTCACATGCAATTATAAGAAATAATACAGAGCAATCCATGTATGTTTACACAGGTTCTACAGATGGGAACATACTGCAAAACAATAGTACAATATTGCACCCAAGATATTGACATTGATGCAGTCCATAATCCACCAATCTTATTGTCCTTTTATAACTACATGCATTTGCCTCCTGAGACTCAGCTTCCTCCTATCTTTCTAACCCCCCACCCCCCACCCAAAGCTCTAACCCCTGACAATCACTAATCTTTTCTTCTTTTCTATAATTTTATTGTTTCAAGAACATTATATAAATGCGATCATACAATACAGAATCTTTAGGAATTAGCTTTTGTCACTCAGCATAATTCCCTGAAGATTCATTCAGGTTGTTACTTTCATTAAGAGTGTCTTTGTTTTTATTGATGATGAAAGGTGTGCGTCAGTGTTGTATCGTTTCACCATACTTGTTCAATCTGTATGCTGAGCAAATAATCCAAGAAGCTGGACTATATGAAGAAGAATGCGGCATCAGAATTGGAGGAAGACACATTAACAACCTGAAATATGCAGAGGACACAACTTTGCTTGCTGAAAGTGAAGAGTACTTGAAGCACTTACTGATGAAGATCAAAGACTACATCCCTCAGTATGGATTACACCTCAACATAAAGAAAACAAAAATACTCACAACTGAACTAATAAGCAACACCATGATAAATGGAGAAAAGATAGAAGTTGTCAAGGATTTCATTTTAGTTGGATCCACAATCAATGTTCATGAAAGCGACAGTCAGGAAATCAAATGACACATGTCATTGGGCAAATCTGGTGCAAAAGACCTCTTTAAAGTGTTAAAAAGCAAAGATGTCACTTTGAGAACTAACGTGCACTTGACCCAAACCATGGTGTTTTCAATATGGATTATCACGAGGGTCCAGTCCCTGGAGAAGGGCATCTTTGTTGATAAAGTAGAAGGTGAGTAAAAAAGAGGAAGACTCTGACACAATGGCTGCAACAACGGGCTCAAGTATAACAGTGATCATGAGGATGGCGCAGTAACTGGCAGTGTTTCATTCTGTTGTACATAAGGTCGCTAGGAGTTGGAGGCGACTCGACGGCAGCTAACAACAACAATTGTGGCATCCATTGATGATTCTTGTCTGAAGCATTTATTACTGTGATTTTTGTCAAATGATGGTTTTTAAAAGAAAAATTCCATCATTCATTGCCTATTCGTTAATTAGTATTGTATTATAATGAAGAGCTTATGTCCTGCCTTTATTTATTCAATGATTTATTTATATCAGTATCTACTCATTGTTGTTTGCTTTATTCTACGAGTTATAATCCAGTGCTATTATCATTTATTTTTGCTCGAATTTCCCAGATGTGGTCATGAAGTTGACTCCTGTGTTCTTTGGACACACCCCTGTAATTTTTTTTTTAACATTTCCTTACTTTCTTATGCTACTCTTGTACTTTCCCTGCTCCAGCCCTAGAATCAGACGTTTCTACAAAGATGCTTGTTATCATTATTATTTATTAGAAAATGGTATTAGAAACCAAAATCTAGAAGCTTTTGCTTCTTGGCCCTTTCAGCAAGCAGAGCCAGCAAACATTTGCAAGTACATACACATACACACACGTACACACACATTCACTTCTATATCTATCTCTAGCTATCTTTGTGTATATTAAAAGCCATACATTCAAAATGATACTTCCAATTACAAGTCAAAACTACAGGGTTCGTTCTTCCCTCTCGCCTTTCCTTCCTTTTTCTCCTTTCTCCGACAATGAGAAACCGGGTTCTTAGTATACAAAATATGATTGCTTATTGTTCAGTCTTACCATACACACAAAATAATTTCATACTTGCTAAGCCACATCCCTTGGAAAAACAAATGTACCAACTGGGAGCACAATATTTGTGTACAGTTCCTTTTTGTCATTAGCCATTGCATATATAGTCAGCATAACATTTTCCAAAGTAACTTAGGGTAGATATGTTATTCATTTGTATTGAGTTAGGTTCATCTGTTACTCTTCTTATTCTTTCTATTTTGAGTGTTTGATACATTAAGGTGATTCCAAAGTCAGAACTACGAAAAGATAAAGTCAGAGAAGTATTACCACTCATTCCTGTTAGCCTGTTTACATGTTCCCATCATTTCTACCTTGTTCCTGCTCATCTTCTATAGGTAATTCATCTCTTTAGCAACCAACCAACCTGTTGCTGTCGAGTCAATTCTGACTCATAATGACCCTACAGGACAGAGAGTAGAACTGCCCCATGGAGTTTTCAAGGAGCAGCTGGTGAATTTGAACTGCTGACCTTTTGGTTAGCAGCCAAGCTCTCAAGCACTGCACCAAGAGGGCTCCATTAGTTTCTGGTTTATCCTCGCTGTTTTTTTGGTTGTTATTCTTCTTTTTTTTCAGAAATGAGCAATTGCATATATATATATGTATATATATGTATATGCCGTTAGTGTTTGTATAGTTTTCATTGTCTTCAGTTAATATACTTTCTTACTTCTCTGCTTTGCATCAGTCCTTGGTTTTTACTGCACAGCCATTTATGGGTATTTGATTAATAGGGCCCCACCTGTCTCTTTCAAGACATCATTTCAATATAGCCATGTGGGGTATGTGTGTATGTGTGTGTTTGGGTTTCCCCTTTCACCTATACAAAACCTTCTTACATATGAATAATAACACCTGGAATCTATAATTTTGTACCCTGATTTTCTTCTTCATACATAACAGACTCTAACTGCTCTTGTAAAGCTTAATGTTTTGCTTGGTGAAACAGATCAGTAAATGTAGGTCTTTTCTAAGTATTCTTTGAACACTAAATATTCTTGAATTCAGATCACCAGCTATTATCATGAAACTCTAGGATTAGAGAAAAAAATTATTTGAATTTAACAAAATAATTTGCATAAAAATCTCCATTTCAGAGAGGTCTTTTATTTTGTTCTTTATGGGGACTTAGATCTCTTATATCTATTATAAGTTAGATGCATTAAGACTTGTAATAAAACTTCAAGCCAATGTGTTTGTTTCGGTTATTTGTTTTCTAAGTTTTCTGTTGTTTATTTATTTTCCAATTGTTTCTAACGAAAGAAAGGTAAAATTCTCTATGTCAATATCTGGGAGTGATAACATCACTTAGTTATCTATGATCTGTGTATTTTTTCTGTTGTAGTTGCCATTTAGAGACAATAAAAGCTATTAAAAAATGTATCTTGAAAAAAAGAAAATGTTTACCCACATACCTCTGAGAGTAAAAGGTATAACATAAATGAGCTACAGAAGAGGAAAAATAGAGTTTTTTCCACTTTGACCCTCCTCCCATGTCTTATTTCGTTCTGTTGTCAAATACCCTCATGCCGTTAAACTGGTGCACTTTGAAGGGTACTAACATTACAGAGATAGAACCATATTATTTCAAGTTCCTCTTCTGCACCTCATTTATGTTATACCTTTCTTTGGGGCAAAAAGTCAACATTATATAATAGTGTTGTTCTGTTCTGGTGTGTGGCAACAATGAGTCCATTACATGCTGGGCTCATTACCCAAGACCCAGTATCCTACAACTGTGTTTAACTGCCTTTTCTCCTTTTGAGAGTAGCAATTTGCAGAGTTAGACTGTCAGCCAAATGCCTATTACCTCCGCCTACTTTGGAAAAAAAAAAAAGAAACAAACAAGAAAAGCCCTGAGACTAAAAATAGAAGCACATATCAATATTGTAAAAAGTGCAATGGGGCTGGCACTATCTGGAGTTGTGAACAAAAGCTTGATTTACATGAAAAAATAATACTATAGGTAGCCTCCACTTACTATAGTTAACTTCCATCAGCTGTTCTTTCCCTCTCTGCTGTTGCTTCAGGTTTATACCCTGTACTCTTCCTTACTTCTGCCTGCGGCTTCCTCAGGGTATCCCTTCCCCCACTTCATGATCCATATTCATGAGGTGAGATACTATTTCTGCTACATTCCTACCCCAAGTCTGCTGTGGAAGGGCTAAAATGCCAGTGGGTGATAAAAATATTAATAATAATCTACAGATTTTAAGTCTTATCTGGTTTTCTCTATCTATAACTTGGGCCATTGATTATATCACCTATGAGCCTTAGAACCAAGCTTAATTATAGACAGCAAAGAACTAAAAACTTATTCCATCAACTGGGACTCACTAACCCACTTCCAGGACAGTTGTGAATTTGGTCATTTGTCTGATCAAAGGGCTTCTGGTCTGTTCCTCTCTGGCTGAATTGTTGTCTTGGCAACTTACCAAGTACTCCGTGCTCTCTAGGGCAGGATTACTACCTTGCTGTTTTAGCTCCTCTTCTCTTTGCTGTGAAGTGGCGTTTTGGTTGGTGTTTGGGCGTCTTACTCCCGGTGCAGGGCACCCTGACTTCTGAGAACATATTTCCTGTTGCCAAACTCCTTACTGTCATGATCTACCCACCTTTACATGCAAGTGCTTGCATGAAATACCATTTGTTATTTGTCACTGGTTGGTAGGTCTAGTTGCAGGTCATAGCCACATTCCTTCTTCTTGTCCTTCCCAGAGTGTCTGCTAAAGTGAAGTACACCATAGCTGGCCAGCTACCAAGACCTGGCTAAGTTCACTTCACCTTCCTCACTGTTGGCTGCATCAGATTCTTCATTCTGTGGGCATTGGAAAGGGGCAATGTTCGAGAAAGGGGTTGTGTGTGTTACTCTACTTTGTCCATCTAGAGGGAACACCTTTGTTCTATACTCTCCACTCACATGAGGTGTAATCTCCTAACTTGCTTTGCTTTACCAGTAGCTCTGCTGACTGTTATTTCAGTAGCTTTCCCAAACTTGTTTTCCTCACCTTAGTAAATTAAATTTATTTTGTACTTTTACCACATAAGTTGATTTTTCTCAGTTGTGGGAAAGTACTCATTCTTACTCTGTGTCAGTTTTCCCCTCTACTTTATTAGCTATAAGAAGCTCATACAAAATCTGAAATGGGTAACCTGGGAACTAACAGTCGTGTATAATATTATTTCTATGAGGATATCTGTAGTGATTTTGAGATAGATGAATGACAATCAATCTTTGGAATGCATCTTGTTCCAAAATTGAAGTATTAGACAATGTCTAGTTGGGAAATCAGAAACCACTCCAGGTATTTAAAACAGAGATTTAAGACAGGAAATTAATTTTAAAGATATTGGAAAGGCTGGAAAAATAAATGGGAGGTGTGAGCGACTTGAGCAGTAAAAGGGTGCTGACTAGCAAAAGGGAAAGAAGATATTCAGAAATCAAGAAACCATGACTACTTTTAGACCGGATCTCATGAACTCACACTCACTGCTAATCTGCTAGAGTTCTGCCAGTGTTTTAACTGTTGCTGTTGGAACCTTGTGGCTGCTACTGAATAAAAATTCAGTGGTCTCCTGATTCTGCAGAACCAACACTAATTCTAAAGCTAACTGTAATGGTTAAGATTGTGTGTCAGCTTAGATGGGCCATGATTCTCAGTGGTTTGATAGTTATGTAATGACGTAGTCTGGAAGTTATGTAATGATGTGGTCAGGCTACCTTTCATGATCTGATGCAATCATCCTTCATCAACTGATTGTGATCAGCCAATCAGTTGTAAGAGGAGTTTACTCGAGGATGTGGCCTGTATCCAATATATATATATGGACGTTCGGACAAAGCTCGTTCACTTGCTCTGGATCCTGCATCTGACTCATTATCATCTGACCTCTGGTTCTTGGGACTTGAGCCAGCAGCCTGCTGTATTGCCTGCTGATCTTGGGACTCACTGGCCTCCATAGCCTGTGAGCTAGCAGGCTGCTGTCTGACCTGCTGATCTTGGGTTCATCAGCTCCTGTAGCTACGTGAGTTAGGAGAAGCCTCCAGTATGACACCTGACCCACAGACTTGGACCTTGCCAGCCTATACAACTGAGTAAGCCATTTCCTTGAGATAAATCTCTCTATATATATTTATATGTATACACTTCACTGTTTTTGCTTCTGTAGAGAACCCAGCCTAAGACATTAACAGTTGCCTGTAGTTTTTGCTAGATCCCACATTTACCTCTTGTAGTCCACAGTCATCCGTCTGCCACTGATCTTGCTCCTGCTGCAAGTGCTACCAAAAGCAGGGGAAAAAAACCAAAAAAACAACTTTTCCCTACTTCCTGCCTTCTTACCGTGCCAGGGTCACAATTTATAGAACCAAATCAATAATTAGCTGGAAAAAAAACTAAGAAATACAGTTTGCAGATTTCTAGTCTCTTAAGGTACAGAGAAAGCAAAGAAGAATAGTATGGAGCTAAGAACCAATGCACAGTGCATAACTGTGATCATCAGATAGTTTCCAATATTTATATTGCTCTTTTCTTTGTTAGGGTGCTTTTTATTTTTATTTTTTTCACAGTGCAATCTGTATCCTGAATATTTCCTGGAAGAATGTTTTATAAAGATTGCTTTCAAGCATGAAAAATGGTATATACACTTAGTAGGTCTAACTAACAGAATGGTCTTATATTAAATGCAATAAATAATCTCATATACTGAACTAGAATGTGAGTAATTAAGTAACAAGTTTCCCGTGTCTTAGTTATCTAGGGCTGCTCTAACAGAAATACCGCAAGCAGATGGCTTTAACAAAGAGAAGTTTATTCTCTCACAGTCCAGTAGGCTACAAGTCCAAATTTAGGGTGCCGGCTCCAGGGGAGGCTTTCTTTCTCTGTCAGCTCTGGAGAAAGTCCTTGTAATGCATCAGTCTTCCCTTGGTCTGGGAGCATCTCAGCGCAGGAACCTCAGGTCCAAAGGACGCGCTGTGCTCCTGGCACTGCTTTCTTGGTGGTATGAGGTCCCTAACTCTCTGCCTGCTTCCCTTTCCTTTTATCTCTTGTGAGATAAAAGGTGGTCTAGGCCACACCCCAGGGAAGCTCCCTTTACATTGGATCAGGGATGTGACCTTAGTAAAGATGTTACAATGCCACCCTAATCCTCTTTAACATAAAATTACAATCACAAAACGGAAGACAACCACACAATACTGGGAATCATGGCCCAGCCAAACTGATACACACATTTTCTGGGGGACATAATTCAATCCATGACACCCTGCAATGTGAAAGAGCGTTCCTATGAAACCTTTTGCAAGCCGAAATGTCAAGTAAAGTGAAAAAGCAATTACCATTAATTTATATGGGAATTTTTTTTGTTTTGAGTTTTCAAAACCATAAAATAACCTACCAGATCATACCAAATAACACATACCAAACCAAACCCTTTGCCATCTAGTGGATTCTGACTCAGAGCCACCCTACAGGGCAGAGTAGAACTGCCCCATATGGTTTTCAAGGAGCAGCTGGTGGCTTGAACTGCCAACCTTTTGGTTAGCAGCTGAGCTCTTAACCACTGTGCCACTCGTCTCCAAATAACACATAAAACCTAAAATAACACTAACGTAGTAAAAGCAGGAATGATAAGATAAATAAATTGAGATAAAGCATAGATGCTTACAGATACAGTTCAAAGTTATGGCAGCTTGAAGCTAGGATGCAGAGTGCAGTTTCTGGGGAGGGAGCTTGGCCAGGATAGAGACATTCCCTAACTGGGCCACAGGCCCTAAGGGTTAGGGCTGCCACCCCCTGGGTCACCCCCCTCCCCAGCTTGTGTGTTGGAGAGTGTCCAGCATTTCACCTTCCTGGAGAAACTGGCTCTGGTTCTGGGGAGCCCCTGCCTCAGGCTCCCTCTCCTGGGGGGAGGAGGCAGAGATTGGCCCGGGCTCTCTGGGAGTCTGGAGACTGTGGATCAAGCCCCACGCCCTACCGGAGGCCTGGAGAGAGAGGGGCGGACAAAAGAAGTGTGGTGGGGAAGTGGTATGCTGGGGGAAAGGAGGGGGTTACCAAATGGGGAAGGCTGGTTGGAGACCTGTGGCTCTTCCCTTTTCACACTCTTAGGGAGCTGTGGAAGGCCCTTAGGTCCGAAGTAGGGGTGACGCCACTCTTGCTGCTCAGGATACACATCAGATTTCAGCGAAAACAGGTACTAATGTAGGTCTTTCCTAAAAGCATACTAGCCTAAAGCTAACTTTTGAAAAGTAGGGGATACTTCTATTTGTGTGTGCTATGGCCTTTAAAGTTATTATCAGCTAGTCTGTATTCAGCTCTGTGGTGTTTTCTAAACTGGAACCATCTGGACTAACACTTACGAAAAAAAAACCAACAACAACAATTTGAAAGCATTCATCAAGTGTGATGATGTCTAGTATAATCTATGAGGAGTAAAATAGGAAGGAAGTAAAGACAGAGATAGAGAGGAAGGAAAAGAGGGAGGTGGTAAGAGGGAGAGAGAGACAATGAATGAATAAAAGGCTAGCAAAAACAAAAGCAAAGGATTTTCAATTAATGTGTTCTAGATCTAATCAAAATAATGGGTAAAAGAAGTTTATGTCACAGCTATGGTACAATTTGCTAGAACTCAGGTAATTGTTTCTTTTATATGAATTTGATGAAGCTGTCAGTGAGTAGCACAGATAAAACCCTGCCAATGGTCGGGTAATCACAGAGTGTGGCCTACCAGTCTTACCTTGTTTGTATCACCAAGTCTGAGCCTTAGTAGGATCAGTATAGAGACTCTGTTGGAAGGCTTCTTTTTCCAAATTATTATTCTTTTGTTTCTAAGGGGAAAAAAAGGATATTTCATAAATTTTATTAGTTTAATTGCTATTATGCTTGCATAAAGGCTTATCGTTTTTATTTTGTAATATGGAAATACGTGAAAGTCCTCTTCCCCACACCTTTGAACCTGACCATCCAGAAATAATCATTTAATAACATTTGATATTAATTCCAGTAATTCAAGTAATTCCAGCTTCAAATCTTAATGATGTTCATTCTAATTTTTAAATCTTTTCAAATCTTTATTTGTATCATTTTACTTATCATATGAATGAGTAATATATCTTTATCTACCCATATCACAAAAAAATCATTCCACATTTTAAAATCATCATTCTTTTTAAATCCCTTTGTTGATCATGTATTTAAGCATACCTGTCATTTATTTAAATGTATAAATTATATTTATTTTATAATCTATGTCTAATAATTTTAGTATCGGTAATTTTTGAGGGTCTGTTTTATTGCTTCATGTTTTAGTAGATCTTTGTTCATGGTGCCTAGTTTTTTTGTGTGTTTTGTGAATTTTAAAAACTATTAGTTTATAATGTTTTCTGGAAACTTTATCTTTAGGAATACTTTCAGGCTTTATTTGTAGATAGGTTTCTCCAGGGAAAATTTTTATTTATATATTTTTTCAGAAACTGGGAAGACTATTAACTAAGGGCTACTTTGTTCCAATTTTTATTTTTTTCTTACATTTTTTATGTAAATATGTTACCAGCTGAGAGGTTCATATGCCTGGCTACCATTACTGAACATTTTGATTGAAGATTCTATTGAAGAATCCTAATCAAAAGGAGGAAAGTGCAGAAGAGAATTTCAAATTCTCAATGGAATACAGATTTTATGGAGCCACTGAGGCTGGATGAGCCCTCAAAACTATTGCCCTGGGATAAGTTTTAAACTTTAAGCCTTAAACCAAAACTATTCCTTGAAGTCATCTTTAAATCAAAGAATAGCTTATTTTAATTAATAAAGTAGTGTGCTTTGAGCATAGCTGTTAGGTGCTGTTGAGTCATTTCCAACTCATAGCAACTCTATGTACAACAGAAAGAAACACTGCCTGGTCCTGTGCCATTTTTACAGTCATTGCTATGTTTGAGTCCATTGTTGCAACCACTGTGTCAATCCATCCCACAGAGGGTCTTCCTCTTTTTTGCCGACCCTACTTTACCAAGCATGATGTCCTTCTCCAGAGACTGGTCCCTCCTGATACTATGTCCAAAGTATGTGAGACAAAGTCTCATCATCCTTTCTTCTAAGGATCATTCTCTCTGTACTTCTTCCAAGACAGATTTGTTTGTTCTTCTGGTAGTCCATGGTATATTGAATATTCTTCACCAACACTCAGCCAAGTTGACAGATATTTTTGGGAGACGCAATTCAATCCATGACATTTACTCAGCACACAGATAGAATATGTATGGTGAAAGGATACAACCCTGATGCATTTAAACCATGAAGTATCCCCTTGTTCTGCTTGAATGACTGCCTCTTGGTCTGTATATACGTTCCATGTGAACACAATTAAGTGGTCTGGAATTCCCATTCTTCACAATGTTATTCATAATTTGTTATGATCTACACAGTCAAATGCCTTTGCATAGTCAATAAGACACAGGTAAATATCTTTTTGGTATTCTCCGCTTTCAGCCAAGATCTATCTGACATGAACAATGATATCCCTTATTCCATATCCTTTTCTGAATCTGGATTGAATTTCTGGCATTTCCCTGTTGAGGTACTGCTGCAACCATTTTTTAATTATCTTCAGTAAAATTTTACTTGCGTGTGATAACAGTGATACTATTCAATAATTTCCACATTCTGCTGGATCACTTTTCCTTGGAATGGCACAAATATGGATCTCTTCCAGTCAGTTGGCCAAGTAGCTGTCTTTCAAATTTCTTGGCATAGATGAGTAAGTGCTTCCAGCGTTGCATCAATTTGTTGAAACATCTCAATTGGTATTCCATCAATTCCTGAAGACTTGTTTTTCACCAATGCCTTCAGTACAGCTGGCACTTCTTCCTTCAATACCATTGATTCTTGCTCATATGCTATCTCCTGAAATGGTTGTACGTCAACCAATCTTATTGGTACAGTGACTCTGTGTTTGAGCATTGTGCTCTTTTAAAAAATTATCTATGTGAGATTAAATTGACATTGGCAAGTTGAAAGGTTGAATGGGAAGCTTAAGAGGCAGTGAGTTTAAGATAGTGGCGGTGGAATAATGTGGAAAAGAATAGTGAGAATGGTAGCACAACCTAAAGAATCTAACTAATGTCACTGAATTGTACATGCGGAAATTGTTGAAATGGTGTCTCTTTGGCTGTGTATACTTTCAACAAAATTTAAAAAAAAATCAAAAAAAAAAAAAGAAAAAAGCTAACACACAAATTAGCTCACTATTAAAGTAAAATAATAGGATGTTGTTAGGAATCCCTGGTGCACACTCCTTTACTCCCTCCTAAAGTTAACCATTATGCTAACATCTAGCCTACCTGTTTTTGAACCTCTCTCTATAACTTCTTTATTTTTTAAAATGTTCTAACCTACAGAAAAGTAGACATAATAATAAATTGAATACTTATATACCCTTTTCCTAGATTCACCGACTGTCAACACTTTGTAAGCCTCAGGCTTTCTCTACTCTCACCCACATCCTGTGCAGTCATCAAAGCATAAACTTTAGTCTCCAGAGTCCTGCAGAAACATTCAGTGTGAAAGTAGTCTTTTGCATTAGGCTATATCCCACAGGTTTTGGCTGCACTTTAGTTTGGACCTCTACACTTTCCTTAGTGTTTAGTGATGCATTTAAAACACTTTTAAAATATATTTTACACTGCATTAGTTGTTTTATTAGGAGGTTGTATAGTATATATAATTTATCAAACTATGAAAGGTAAATCTGCTGAATAATAAATTTTTTTCTTTTTTAATTGTACTTTAGATCAAGGTTTACAAAGCAAATTAGTTTCTCATTAAACAATTTATACCCATATTGTTTTGTGACATTGCTTGCCAACCCTACAACATGTCAACACTCTCTCCCTCTCGACCTTGGGTTCCCCATTACCCACTTTCCTGTCCTCTCCTGTCTTCTCGTCCCTGCCCCTGAGCTGGTGTGCCCATTTAGTCTCATTGTTTTATGGGCCTGTCTAATCTTCAGCTGAAGGGTGAGCCTCAGGAGTGACTTCAGTACTGAGTTAAAACAGCGTCCAGGGGCCATACTCTAGGGGTTTCTCCAGTCTCTGTCAGACCAGTAAGTCTGGTCTTTTTTGCACGTTAGAATTTTGTTCTACATTTTCCCCCAGCTTTGTCTAGGAACCTCTATTGTGATCTGTGTCAGAGCAGTTGGTGGTGGTAGCTGGCCACCATCTAGTTGGATGGTGGACCTCAGTCTGGTGGAGGCTGTGGTAGTTGTGGTCCATTAGTTGAATAATACATTTTTGATTAATTACATAGACACTGATTTTCAAGAATTGAGGGATAATTCTTGAGCAGAAATAATAATGAATTTACGTATTTTTTAAACAAAAGAGATGAACCTCTGAATTTTTGTTTATAATATATTTAATGTGATAGCAAATTGGTTATCACTGTGTTACTATACTAATTAATCATATGGCATTGATATTATACTCACTGTTATCCAAATCACCACACTTGATAGTAATTATATTTTTTCACTGAATGTATTTGAACCAAATTCCCCTCACTTATTAAAAATATGTGTATTTTATATGTACTTGTCATGGATTGAATTGTGTCCCCCAAAAATATCTGTCAACTTGGCTGGGTCACGATTCCCAGTATTGTATAATTGTGTACCATTTTGTAATTTGATGTGATTTCCTTATGTGTTGTAAATTCAATCACTATGATCTAATAAGATGGATTAACAGCAGTTATACTCATGAGGTATACAAGATTGGCTAGTGTGTTAAGCCAATCTCTTTTGAGATATAAAAGCGAGAAGTCAGCAGAGACACATGGGAACCTCATACCACCAAGAAAGCAGCACTGGGAGCAGAGCTTGTCCTTTGGACCTGAGGTTCTTGCACTGAGATGCCCCTGGACTAAGGGAAGACTGATGCATCACAAGGACCTTCCTCCAGAGCCGACAGAGAGAGAAAGCCTTCTTCTGGAGCTGATGCCCTGAATTTGGACTTGTAGCCTACTGGACTGTGAGAGAATAAACTTCTCTTTGTTAAAGCCTTTCACTTGTGGCATTTCTGTTATAGCAGCACTAGATGACTAAGACAGTGCTATATATAGTTACTGAGCCCTGGTGGTGCAGTGATTAAGAGCTACGGCTGCTAAGCAAAAGGTTGGCACTTCAAATCCACTAGCCACTTCTTGGAAACCCTATGGAGCAGTTCTATCTGTACTATAGGGTGGTTATGAGTCAGAAATGACTCAATGGCAATGGGCTTTGGTTTTTGGTATATATAGTTATATATTCATATATAACTGTAAATTATGGTAATATATATAATATGTATATATATATAAAACTGTCATAGTTTAAAATATATGTTTGAAAATGATGTAGTTTATTTTTCTCACAGTATAAATAGGAGACATATGCCACTTCCTAGGCTTTGTATTTATTTATGATATAAACCTATTATTTAGCCACTTGGTGGTATATCAGTTTATATCAGGAAGTAAGCCAATGTGTTTCTGAAAATGAAAAACCAAACCAAACAAAAAAACCACTTCTTTAAGTCATGGTCTTTACTGTCAGTAGAGTACCAACAATTATAAGGTAAAAATGATATAACTGAGAGTTTCATGGGCAGGTCCTAGCTTATACCCCAAAAGGTCTTTTTCAAAGATGGCAGACAAATAAGTAGCAATGATTCATGCTATGTTATATCATTTCAGATTGGTCTCTGCATAAAAAATAATGATCAGCTTACATAACCTGTATACTAAGGTAAAGTTTCTTTCTAGGTCTGATGTCACTATATTTTGAATTCTTTAGGCTTCCTCACCATTAAAGCAGGACAGCCTCCTGCAAAGGCAGCCCAGAACGAGGAGGAAAAGGAGAATATTAGGCGGGGAAGGGGTAGGGAAAAAGACGCAGAAATAGGAAAGAAGAAGGAGAAGTGAACATATGCTGTGTGAAATGAAGTGTTTGGTCCTGTTGTCTTTGGACTCTTTTCCCATTTCCAAAAGCTATTTGACATTTAACTATGTCTGCTTTTTGTTTTGTTTTGTTTTGTAAATACAATTAGAAAGAGTGAAGTTGAGGTGTCTAATGGCTTAGTGAAGGTCCAGGAATGGTGATCATAGACTGGGCTGAAGGAGGAGGAAGAACACATAGGGTGAGCCTATATATTTTGTTGCCCAAATGTGTCCATTTTGAAAGTAAAGGTACCTTACTAATAATTACTCTGATAAGAAAAAGGGCATAAATTATTCCTCTATGGGGGAAACTGAGATATATGGTCATGCTTCTTGTAGGTTACTGCACTATTCTTATGACTGTAGAAGTAAAAATAAACCCAAATATGTCTAAGTTGGAGGCCCTTTCTAATGCCATAACCTTTAATGAAGGGATGTGATAAGGGTACAGATGCTTGTATTGGCAGACCTGAATGGTATTTCCAGTAAAATTATGATGATATTAGAAATCTTGTTTAGGTTTGAATACAGCTTAGGAAAAAAAAAAAAATTCCAGATGACTTATGAGTTTTTTTTTTCTTTTTAAATAGAGGTAGTTTCTCCATTAACGGTATTCAAATATAGACTTGAATGGGTATTTGGAAGGGTACTCTGGAGGGGGCTGAGTATCAGTAAGATTCTTGAAATCAATTACCTTAATGGCCATTTTCAATCTTGAGTTTCTGTAATTCTATTATTCATTTCCTATGCATTATAGAATTGAGAAAAAATAACTACACCCATTTTCAGAAATGTGAGGGTTTGCAAAAGGACGAGACATGGAAAATAATTAAGAAATATTTAATAATTATGTAGAAGCTTCTCTCAGTCATTCATTGCTTCTCTTTTAGAATTTCAGTGGGTCACATTCACTCTAGGTTACACTATCAATTGAAATGAGAAGCAATTTAATAATTTCTTTAGAATTAATTTATAGAAACAAGAAGAGAATAACAAATATATGTATTTCCCATCTTCCCTAATTATCCCTACATTTTGTGTAGAATCCTTTGGTTCTTTAACAAAGAGATTAAAACAAAAACAAGTGCAGAGGCATCTCTGATTTTACCTTGCAGCTGTTAGGGCCCCTTAATAGTGAGCTCAGCTCAAGGGGCTCAAGGTCCAATTATCTGGGCCATGGAAAAGTCCACTCGCATTCAGCCGGAGCATATTTAGGGTCCTTAAGCGAAGATTTGTGACACATTTAAGGTAGAGAAGCTTTGTTTCATGATCCTAATCAACAGCTTTATCATAATACAACCCTGGGAAACGTTTTTGACAGGTTTTGAGTACTTTATACAAATCTCTGACAAAATCTCTTTGTTGTACTCTTAAGTGTTATTATCTTTTTATGTTTTGGCCACCCATGTTGCAAAGAGAAGTTTAATTAGGATCCTTTTTCATCTTCAATCACATCATACAGAGATTCTAGGTTTTCCTTTCGTTAGAGGAAACAACATTTTTTCTGTCTTCCTGTCTCAAGTATAATTAGATGAAGAAAAAAACTGTTGGCAAAAATGCTACCAGTACTTCAGAAAAATAAAATAAGGAAGGATGAGGTAGCCTATTGCAGGCCATTTTTTAAAATTTTGGATTATGGGATTTCCCTGGCAAAACTCTCTTCTCCCACTCCAAACACACATGCTGTTGAATGATACTTATTAAATTCTCCTAGTGAACAGTAACAAAAGTAGCAAAAATTAAACATATCCCTCGTTCTTCCTGCTTATAAAGAATCAGCCCCCTGACTTCCAGTTTTCAACACTTCTTTATTTTCTAATATGGAGTGAATAAGTACAATGCAAGTAACTCAATGAATCAACACATATTAATCAACTCTAAGAAGTCCATATATGGTTTTTATCTTTTTATTTTCTAAATCACTTCTTGAGTCTACCAGTTTTATAAAAGCCCTGTCAGTGATTATAATTTGACTTTTTATTCAAAATATCTAATAAACTAAATACTTATGCTCATCAAAAGACTTCACTAACAGAGTAAAAAGAGAGCCTACAGACTGGGAAAAAATTTTTGGCCGTTACAAATCAGACAAAGGTCTAATCTCTAAAATCTACAAGAAAATCCAACACCTCTACAACAAAAAGACAAATAATCCATTTAAAAAATGGGCAAAGGAAATGAACAGATGCTTCACCAAAGAAGACATTTAAGCGACCAACAGACACATGAGGAAATGCTCACTCACAATCACTAGCCATTAGAGAAATGCAAATCAAAACCACCATGAGATACCATCTCACCCTGGCATTATTGGCATGAATCAAAAAAACTGGAAATAACAAATGTTGGAGAGGCTCTGGGAAGATTGGAACTCTTATGCACTGCTGGTGGGAATGCAAAATGATACAACCATTTTGGAAAAAGATATGGTGCTTCCTTAGAAAGCTAGAAACAGAAACACCATATGATCCAGCAATCCCACTCCTAGGAATATATCCTAGAGAAATAAGAGCCATCACACGGATAGACATATGCACACCCATGTTCATTGCAGCATTGTTTACAATAGCAAAAAGATGGAAATAACCTAGATGCCCATCAACAGATGAATGGATAGCAAACTATGGTACATACACACAATGTAGTATTACACAACGATAAAGAACAATGATTAATCTGCAAAGCATCTGATAACATGGATGAATCTGGAGGGCATTATGCTGAGTGAAATAAGTCAATCACAAAAGGACAAACATTGTATGAGACGACTACTGTGAAAACTCCTGAGAAGGTTTACACACAAAAAGAAACAATCTTTGATGGTTGTGAGGGAGGGGAGGAGTGGGGGAGGAAACACTAAAAAGACAATAGATAAGTGGTACCTTTGGTGAAGGGTAAGACAGTACACAATACGGGGGAAACCAACACAACTGGTACAAGGCAAGGTCATGAAAGCTCCACAGACACATCCAAACTCCCTGAGGGACTGAATTGCTGGG
>NW_004444178.1:2522863-2538471 GCF_000243295.1 Trichechus manatus latirostris
ACCACCACTGACTGCTCTGACAGGGATCACAACAGAGGGTTCTGGACAGAGCTGGAGAAAAATGTAGAACAAAATTCTAACTCACAAAAAAAGACAGACCGAGACTGGAAAAACCCCAAGAGTATGGCACCCGGATACCCTTTTAGCTCAGTAATGAAGTCACTCCTGAGGGTCACCCTCAGCCAAAGGTTAGATAGGCCCATAAAACAAAATGAGACTAATGGGGTACAATAGCCCAGGACAAGGACTAGAAGGCAAGAGGGGACAAGAAAGCTGGTAATATGGAGCACAAGGTGGAGAAGGGAGAGTGTTGATATGTCGTGGTGTTGTTAACCATTGTCATGAAACAGTATGTGTACTAACTGTTTAATGAGAAACTATTTGTTCTGTAAACTTTCATCTAAAGTGCAATTTAAAAAAATGTATCTAATAAACTATTTTTGTACATAGTGCCATGTATTAATGAGAATCTGTCGACTGTATAGAATAGAAACAAATTCAAGGATCTCGAGGTTTAATGATTTATCGTAAGGATGTCATGCTAATGTGATAAAAAGAAAGATAAGCTGGGCCTTGTGGTATCCCAGGAATAAGACCTCATGAGAGAGCAGAACCAAAGGCCAAACAGGAAATGGAAGTTAATAGTGAACAGGAGGTGTTTTAGGGAAGTTAGCATTAGGAGATTATGGACCTTTACACTAATCCTCTGTAGTTAATGAAATCTGGTTAATTTCCTCATCTCTATTTTCCCAGCCTCCACAGGTCTTGTAGTTTCTTTCCTCTAAAATGTGGATGTCTTATTCTCTGTCTTGAATTGCTTTTTCATAACTCGTGCTTATTCTTGTCTTCAGTTGCTTCAGAACCTCTCAAAGATTCTGTCTCAAAGCCTCACTCTGTTCATCTTATAGCTTCAGCTCCTGCTGATTGTTTACATCCTTTCCTGTTCCAAGTGTAATGTGAGAGAGACAATTGGATTGATCTGGTTCTTATCACTGGGCGATGCTTCTTATACTAAGCCACCTCAAAGGCTTTGCCTAGTCAACTATAGTGCCACAGGATAGTAGCAGGGTTATAAGTCACATAATAAAATTACCTTAAATTTCCCTCTTTGCAAACACATTTTGTGCAGAAGTTTCCAGCTCCAGACACACAGGATTATAACAATGATTCCAACCTTTCCTCGGTCCAGCTCTTTAATCTTTCTTCCTGTACACATTTGTTGAAACTACTTTGGTCAAAGTTATCAATGATCTCCATTTTACCAAATAAAATGGTCACTTTTTATCATTTCTCATCTTTATTTTCTCTTTTAGCAATGGTAGCTTAATTGACAATTTTGTTCTTCTTCAGTTTTTCCTCCTGATTTCCATAACTACACAGTCTCTTGGTTTTCCTCTTAACTACTAGTTTAGCTCCGTCTCCTTTGCTGATTTCTCCTCTTCTGCTCAGCTTCTAATTTTTGGACTCCTGGGCTTAGTACTAAACCCTCTACTCCTCTTTACCTATACTCCCTGTCTGAAATGTCTCTGGCTTTAATTCTCTGACTTTAAACACTTTCCATATTCTATTGACTCATGAATGTATATCTCAAGCTCTAAATCTTGCCTTAGTACCAAACTCAACTTGACATCTTAACTTGAATTCCAATAGCCATAACAATTAACAATCAGAACCGTTTTCTTGACATTACCCCCAAGACATTTTCCTCCCTGATTCTCTGTTTCATTCAGATGCTGAAGCCCCAAACAAGCAAATAAACAAACACAAGCAAAAACAAAACAAACAAAAATCCTTGATTCTTCTCACCTCCCACATGCATTCAATCAACAAGTTCTATCTATCAGTCGTGCCTCCAAAGTAAATGTTCTTCTCTCAACTCTCACTGCTGCCCCTTAGCCCAAGCTGCCATCTTTATTCACTTTACTTTCTGCAATAGGTTTTTAATGGATCATTCTTGCTCCTCATATGCATGCTGTGCAGCCAGAGTAATCTTTAAAACTGTGACTCAAATGCTGTTTCTCCCTTGCATATAATCTTCCAATGACTTCCCACTGCCCTTACAAAAGGAAAATCCAGATGCCTAACATGTTTTACAAGGTCCTGTACTATTTGTATTCTGCCCCCATTTCTCATATCCTACCATGTTTATGATTCTTTCCCTTCCCTTCCCTGTTTTTCACCTGTGGCAAGCCTACTGCTCATCCAAAGACCTTTGTGCTTTCTGAATGATTGGCTCTTCCCTTATATGTTCAAATGGTTGGCTCCTTTATCCAGTCAGGTTCAGTCCCAATATCACTTCCTGAGAGAATGTCTCAGAATAGCCATACTGACCACACCCTCGACTGTCACTTTATTATCTGTTTTATTGTCTTCATATTATCTAGAGCATTCTTGTTCATTTATTAGTTTAGTTAACTGTTGTTTTTCCCTCCTGTTGTGATATAAGCTCCACAAAAGAACAAGGCTGATATTCATCATCACTGTATTTTCCATCCCTGGTGTCCAGAATATTGCCTGCTATATTGTAAACATTCAATGAATTAATCAATGAATCATTATTTGGTACATATTGAAAACATAATGAGTGTTTATTGGGGTATCAGCTATGTCTTAGGTGCTAAACATACATTATCTCATTTATTTTTTTACTTACTTAATATTTATTGAGCCTAAATGTCCAGCATCATATTAGGCAAAAGTCCTGCCAAGGGGAAAGGCTATCATCTCAACTCTTAAGGTGGTTTGCTGAGGGCACAGGTAGGCCAATAATGAAACATACATTAAAATCATACAGTATACAGCTTTTTCAGATTGCCTTTTTTCACTTAGCAATATGCATTTAAGGTTCCTCCATTTCTTTTCATGGCTTGATTAGTCATTTCTTTTTATCACTGAATAATACTCCATTGAGTGATCTTTGCATGATTAATGTGGAAACAAATAATAAGTCTCCCTAGAAACTTGAGTTGAAATACATATTTGAAAATTATTATTATAGATTGTAGAGTAGACTGAAGCTAAGGGCATGAATGAGCCTGAGATAGTTGCTAGGAAAAAAAGCTGTATCAGTAGACAGGGACTACTGAGATAGTAGAGAGGTGTCATGGAAACCACAGGTGAACATAGAATTTCAAGGCAGGGTTTTCTTTGTTTATGAGGCCA
Source organism: Trichechus manatus latirostris (assembly GCF_000243295.1). Taxonomy (NCBI): domain Eukaryota; kingdom Metazoa; phylum Chordata; class Mammalia; order Sirenia; family Trichechidae; genus Trichechus; species Trichechus manatus. The sequence goes on from NW_004444178.1 coordinate 2,526,026, forward strand.
TATCAGTGTAGGGTGTGTCTTAAGTAGATCACCTTCTGGATATTAACCAAGCTGATTAGGCAGAGAGCAGGAAGCAGAGACTGACAGATGCCACAGCAAATGGAGATCACCAAGGAGCCAAGGAGCAAGGACCTTCTACCAGAACTGACAGAGAGAGAAAAATTTTTCTGAAAGCTGACACCCTAAATTTGGACTTCCTGTATTTCTAGCCTCCTAAACTGTGAGAAAATAAATTTCTGTTTGTTAAAGCCACCCACTTGCAGTATTTCTGTTATAGCAGCACTAGATAACTAAGACAGAGATAATTGGGACTTGGGTAAGTGACTCTAGTGCTTTTATGGCTTTCTCATTCTCAGAGCTTGGCTATGGACGAAAGAAGAGCTAAAGATAGAAAGGATGAATATTGGTCAGTAAATTGAATTTTACTAATTGAAAACAGAATTTGCTTACAGAAGAAGACGGTTGGGGTATTAAGTAATACGATTTCATGACTTATTGTAAAAATTGAGCTTAATATTTCTTTTGTGTGTGTCCATAACATGATCATGTAAATCTTTTCTCACCTAATGATATCACTACAATTAATTCAAAACTTAATTTTGAATGTCACTACTAAACCCCCACACATCTGTTAGTTTGTCCTACTGTGGAGGCTTACGTGTTACTGTGATGCTGGAAACTATGCCACCGGTATTCAAATACCAGCATGGCCACCCAGGGTAGACAGGTTTCAGCTGAGCTTCCAGACTAAGACAGACTAGGAAAAAAGGACCTGGTGATCTACTTCTGAAAAATGTTAGCCAGTGAAAACCTTATGAATAGCAGAGGAACATTGTGTGATATAATGTCGGAAAATGAGCCCTTTAGGTTGGATGGCACTCAAAAGGGGACTGGTGAAGAGGTGCCTCCTGAAATTAGAGTCGACCTTAATGATGTGGATGGAGTCAAGCTTTCAGGACCTTCATTTGCTGACGTGGCACAACTTCAAAATGAGAAGAAATAGCTGCAAGCATCCATTAATAATAGGAACAAGGATTGTTCAAAGTATGAATCTAGGAAAATTGGAAATACACAGAGTCACTGTACCGAAAAGAATTGGTCGATGTTCAGTCATTTCAGGAGGTAGCTTATAATCAAGAACCAATGGTACTGAAGCAATAAGTCTGAGCTGCACTGAAGACATTGGCGAAAAATAAGGCTCTAGGAGTTGATGGAATACCAATTGAGATGTTTCAACAAATGAATGCAGTGCTCGAAGCGTGTTCACTCATCCGTGCCAAGAAATTTGGAAGACTGCTACCTGACCAACCAACTGTAAGAGATCCATATTTATGCCTATTCCAAAGAAAGGCGACCCAACCAAATGCAGAAATCGTTGAACAATATTATTAATATCACTTGCAAGTAAAATTTTGCCGAAGATCATTCAAAAGTGATTGCAGCGGTACATCAACAGGGAACTGCCACAAATTCAAGCTGGATTCAGAAGGGGAGGTGGAACCAGGGATATCATTGTTGATGTCAGATGGATCCTGGCTGAAAGCAGAGAATACCAGAAAGATGTTTACCTGTGTTTTATTGATTATACAAAGGCATTCGACTATGTGGATCATAACAAATTATGGATAATATTGGGAAGAATGGGGATTCCAGAACACTTATTGTGATCATGAAGAACCTGCACATAGACCCAGAGGCAGTTGTTCGAACAGAACAAGGATACAGCATGGTTTAAAGTCAGGAAATGTGTGCGTCAGGGTTGTATCTTTTCACCATAATTATTCAGTCTGTATGCTGAGCAAATAATCCAAGAAGCTGGACTATATGAAGAAGAACGGGGCATCAGGATAGGAGGAAGACTCATTAACAACCTACGATATGCAGATGACACAACCTTGCTTGCTGAAAGTGAAGAGGACTTGAAGCACTTGCTGACGAAGATCAAATACTACAGTAGAACTGTCCCATAGGGTTTCCAAGGAGCAGCCAGTAGATTTGAACTTCTGACCTCTTGATTAGCAGCTGAGCTCTTAACCACTGTGCCACTAGGTCTCCTCAGTATGGATTACACCTCAACATAAAGAAAACAAAAATCCTCATAACTGGACCAATAACCAACATTATGATAAATGGAGAAAATACTGAAGTTGTCAAGGATTTCATTCTACTTGGATCCATAATCAACACCCATGGAAGCAGCAGTCAAGAAATCAAACGACATATTTCATTGGGCAAATCTGCTGCAAAAGACCTCTTCAAAATGTTAAAAAGCAAAGATGTCACTTTAAGAACTAAGGTGCACCTGACCCAAGCCATGGTGTTTTCAATCACCTCATATACATCTGAAAGCTGACAATGAATAAGGAAGACTGAAGAAGAATTGATGCCTTTGAATTGTGGTGTAAGCAAAGAATATTGAATATACCATGGACTGCCAAAAGAATGAACAAATCCGTCTTGGAAGAAGTATAGCCAGAATGCTCCTTAGAAGCAAGGGTGGCGAGACTTCGCCTCACATACTTTGGACATGTTATCAGGAAGGGTCAGTCGTGAAGAAGGACATCATGCTTGGTAAAGTAGAGGGTCAGCAAAAAAGAGGAAGACCCTCAACAAGATGCATTGACCCAGTGGCTGCAACAATGAGCTCAAGCACAACAAAGATTGTGAGGATGACACAGGACTGGGCAGCGTTTTGTTCTGTTGTACATAGGGTCGCTATGAGTTGAAACCGACTCAATGGCACCTAACAACAACAACAACTATATGGAAATGACTCTAGAGAAAGGAACCAGGCCTGATGTTTCATTCTCTATAATCTCCATAATTTATATTATAAACTTTAAGATAGGACCAAAAGGAGGGTACACACAAAACTCAAAAATTTGATTGGTTGTGTCAAGGGGTGCTCTAAGACTGGTTGTTATTCTGAAATCCAAAGGTGAGATGTAGAAATATTTTAAAGATGTCAGCAGTTTATTATTACTATTACTATTATTATTACTTACTTATGTAGAAGAAGATTGGTCTTTTTATTGTGGACGGAAAAAATTCTGATGGGCTTTTTGGTTAGGTAAAGATAAAGTTTAAATCTCATTCTGAAGTCAATATGTTTAGGGCCAAAAGCGGACCACATTACTTTGCACAATAGTGGAGCCTGTCTTCAGCATGGGCTTGAGTAGAATCTTTGGATTATGTATCTTTTTGGGGCTTGTATCCTGGGCAGAGGTGCTGTTTGTGGGATGATACCATTCCTTGAACTTCATGTCTAGGTGGACCTTGAGGTGAAGGTGTTCAACAAACTCTGGGAAAAGTGCTATCAAATATCTACTTTGAAGTTTCCTTTTCTCCTTTGAATTCATGTCTCCAAGCGTCAAGTAAATCTTTGCTTAAACGCATTGCTGAATTTAACTGCTCTTTGACAAATAATGTGGGAGAAACAGTGTAAATAGGGCAGCAAATAGCCTGATAAAGCCAGTTATGACACAAGAAATGGTTCTATTTTTTGCCATCACGATTGCCCATCCCTAAAGCACACAGCAAAACAAAACAAACAAACATAGCTCTGGAGTAGTGACCATTTTGAACAATGTTTCCATAACATTATTTGGGGAGGAAACTCAGCGGTAGACTGTATATCCTGTACTTTGGGTGCTGGGATCTCAGGACCATTGATATCAAAAGAAACATGGTAGATATGACTTTATTTTGGAGTCACAGGTTGGTGAGGTCTGGGGACATCCTTATGTATTTGTAATATACTATTTACAAGAACAATTTAATTTATATACTAACTTCTCAAAATATGCTTTTGTTTGTTTTATATTCATACAGCTCCCTTAGTGTATTACTTTTTGGTCTTAACACTAGTTTAACCATCAGAGAACTTCTCTTTCAACAGTATACTAATAGTTAGGGTTGATTAGTGTTGCCGCTGAGACTGAAGTTTGGATGATTGTGATGGAAGCATTTTTCACACTGTATTATTGTGCCCGCTTTTGTTTCTCCTTGATTAATAAATCATTTTATTTCCTGGAGTTTTTTACTTATGACAAGTTTTTCTAACATCTGGTCTCATATTGTTCTTGGAGAGTTGATTTGCAGAAACATCTAGCTAATTTTTTCTTTCTAAAGGGTGTTTTTTTCAAGCAATCTGCATATAGATTCTTTAAAATAAATGATACTTCATCACTAGAGAAGCCTAGAGTGAATCCATGTACTTACATTTATACTTACATGTCTTTAAATGTTCTTTACATGTCATATAGTTAGGATAAACAGAAATGCCCCATTTATATGATTAATGCTGGTCTTTTTCTTTAGCTGTCAGATTTATTCCTGCCCGTGTTTCAGCAGCTGACTACTGCAAATTATGGTTTCCAGGCTCCCTGGCTAGGTTAGTAAGAGATTGCAGGACAGGAGAAAGGAAGAAGCTAGAGTATTCTTCCTGCCCCCTCCTTAAAGGAGCCTCTCTTCAGGAGTTCCAGCTTCCACTTGGACAGTCTTGCTCTCACTGGTCCCAACTCCCACCTGGCAGGACTGCTGATGACCCCTGCTCCTGGGCTCAGTAACAGGGACTCTCATCCTTGTAGCTAAAGGTGTCAACATCTTCTGATACTGTTGCCTCATCTTCTCACGGTTACCTTTTCAAGTCTAATACAACTTCAATTTTCTGTGTTAAATTTCCTTTATGAAATCACCTGGGGTGCCCCATGACCTGCCTACCCCATTAATCCTGAATGATACAAATACTTTGTGGGTAGAATAATAACCACGTTGTATTATTTTTTAAAGAGTGGTTAATCAACACTTAAAGCTTGCCTAGTTAATTGTAATTGGAGTAAGCATAGACGGAAATTAATCTAAAACTTAGAGGACAAATTCACGTTTTTTTATTTTTAAATAAATATTACTTAATTTGATATTAAATGCACATCTATTTACTTCAGTACTTCCCAAGCTTTACAAAAAATTCTAATATTGATTTTGAAAATTACGCTGAAATTATTTTTATGTAGTATTGTTTATTTTAAAAAATGAAAGCAAGTTATTACTTTATTCTCAACAATTTCATGCCAATTTTTGAGATGTTGATGACACTGTTGCTGAAATTAGCTTTTCAAATTTGCACACAAAGCTTTGAACCAAAAGGTATGCAAGTTTCTACATGTGTTAATAATCCAGTTATGTAATGTTTAATAACTGGGACCTAGCGCTTGGGCTTGCTTGAACAGACATTATAGGCTATGAGTAACAATGTAATTTTTTGGAACAGCCAACTAATGCATCCTTGAAGAACAAGTGTCATTATTCTGTTTTAGGAATAGATAAAGTATTTTGGGAGATATCTTAATTATATATGTCAAATAACTTTATTAAAATTAGATAATCAGAAATGTGAAGAGAAAATGAAATACAATATTTATCTGAACAGTGAAGTAATACATTTTTGGAGAAGTTAAAAAAAGTGAAACCGTGATAAAAAATGAAAAGTTTTACACACTGTAGCCACATTTTAAAAAAATGTTGCTGGAAATACATAATCTATTCAAAAGTAGAGTTCAGAATGATAAATGCCTACATTCAGTGTCACTCATGATTACCCATGGTTGTCATATTCCAGCAGTCACAATTTGGCAGTAATTTTCTCACTGAGAAAAAGGATTAAAAAAAAAAAAGGAAATTATGAAAGAAAAGAAATTGTAGTAGAGAATGGAAGCAAATTTAAGAATTTTGCTTAGGAATGAATACTTCTTGTTTCTTCCTCTTCACCTTGAGAGGATCTCCTGATCAATTCCCACAGGACCACAAAATAAACATTAACTATGCTTGCAAAAAATAGAAGTCATCAAGTTTGTTTAGCCTTCACTGAGCTTGACCAAGGGGATGGTTAATTGGTGGGGCAAAGCAATTGAGACCATTTTGCTGTGGGGCACTGGGCCCGTGTGTGGAGCTCTGAAGGGCAGTGCCAGGGTGACTGTGCAGCCCAAGGCATGATGAAGGTAACAAATGCCTGAGGCCTGAGGGGTAGGGCCACAGAACAGTAATGAGGGAGAAAAGAGAACAGTTGATGCCTTGGCTGCCATTTCTTTATGGAGAAACCAAAACCAAACCAAACCCATTGCTGTCCAGTCGATTCTGACTCATAGTGATCCTATAGAAGAGGTGGCTAATTAGTGTATTTAATACAGAAGATGCCCTTCTCATTCATAAACTCAGGAATTGGGGAGCACCTTCCCAAACTAGCTTATTACTTAAAACCAGTTAATATACACACACACTCCCCATCTTTATATTTCCTAATTTATCCATAGGCGAGTTTTCACTCCATCATACCAGGTGACAAAATATTGGGTGGTAATGTATAGGGTTGTTATGAGTCAGGATCGACTCGACAGCAAAGGATTTGGATTTTTTTTTTAATGTAGATGGCCATCACCCATCTGTCAGTTTGTCATATTGTGGTGGTTTGTGTGTTGTTATGATGCTGGAAATTATGTCACTGGTATTTCAAATACCAGCAGAGACATACACAGTGGACAGGTTTTAGTGGATGGAGCTTCCAGACTAAGACAGACTAGGAAGAAAGGCCTGGCAAACTATTTCTGAAAATTAGCCAGTGAAAATGTTAAGGATCACAACAGAATATTGTTTGATATAGTACTGTAGATGGAGCAGGACTGGGCAACGTTTCCTTCAGTGTTACATAAGGTCTCCGTGAGTTGGAGTAGATGCCATGACAGCAACCAACAACAACAACAACAATGTAGATGGAGCAAAGACTTGATTTTGGAGGCAGACTAAAGTTCATGTGCTATTTCTGTATGTGCTTAGTGTGTTATATTGGCAAGTCACTTCAACTTTCAAAGACTCAGTTTCCTCATATGAAAATGCACATATCTTTAATAGTGTTTTAGGTTTAGTACTATCTAGGAGAGTACTTACCACATAAAGGTTCCCAGTAAGCGACATCCATCTTTATTTCCAGAGTCTATAAACTTAGCATCTCAACTCACAACCGAAGTGGATTCAGCCCCATTACTAAACCCATTGCCATCGAGTCAGTTCAGACTCAAAAAACCCTGAGAGCTGCTACTAATACATGATTGTCTTAGTCATCTAGTGCTGCTATAACAGAAATACCACAAGTGGATGGTTTTAACGAAGAGAAGTTTATTTCCTCACAGTCAAAGTAGGCTAAAAGTCCAAATTCAGGGTGTCAGCTCCAGGGGAAGTCTTTCTCTCTCTGTCTCGGCCTTCTCATCAGCATTCCCCCCGAGTAGGAGCTTCTCGGTGCAGGGACCCCAGTCCAAAGGACGCACTCTGCTCCTGGCACTGCTTTCTTGATGGTATGAGGTCCCCCTGTCTCACTGCTCACTTCTGTCTTTTCTATCTCAAGAGATTGCCTCAGGACACAGTCCAGTCTTGTAGATCCAGTCCTGCCTTACTAACACAACTGCCACCCATCCTCCCTCATTAACACCATAGAGGCAGGTTTACAACATACAGGAAAATCACATAGTACCAGGAATCATGGCCCAGCCAAACTGATATGCACATTTTTTGGGGGACATAATTCAAACCATGACAATGATGAATTTCTGAGGCTCAAGTAGGATATTGAACGTCAGCGTGTTCTTCAGAGTGTGGTATCAGCAAGTCTTCAATGGGTTCAATGGAATTGTTAGGAAGGATGTTAATAGTTGTGGCTTTGTGGTCAGATTAGCCAGGAAACATGGAATATAGGACTTTTTAGAAATGTTTATAAGCCAATATAATTTCTGAATCTTCTCATAAAAGGAGGATGGAACACATAGTATTTCCCAAACGTTTTGACTATGGGACCTTATTTTTTTTTCTTATGAGGTGTCTCATGACTACATTTTAGAGGAGAGAATTTAAAGTAAAGAATGTTTTACAAGTGTTGTGAAAATAAACTGAGAAACCAATTCTTTTAATGTGGGTTTCAATCATGTCTTCGTCCTGGTAGAATGCACTTTGTTCCATTAGATAGGTCACTGGGGAAACCAAACTTCAGCATCTTGCTGCAAATACGCAGAACTGTGTTATTCATTTAAGTATTAGTCTTTAAAAGAGTATGCAAGTGTTATATGTCACTATTAAGGCAGAATTAAAAACATCTTTTACCAGGTTTACAAAGTTCTGATGGAATTAGATTGCATTGCCTACTTGGGTAAAAATTGTCCCTGCTGATGGGGTGGGGCGGGGAGCAAAAGATGATTGAAACCTAGTTCTAAATGACAAGAAGGACATTTTCTTACTTAGACGCTGATCATCCTTCTTCTTGTCACAGCTGAGAGTAATATTTTTAGTGCTTTGGAATAATGTGCCCTAAATATACTTACTTATATCCCATTGGCTGTGGGACTTAGCATAGTTTACAGACATTTACTGAGTCATGTGAATGTAATTGTCTGCATTCCCTATTGGAGAGATGGAGAAACTTGGGTCATTATATAATTTTAAAATCCCTCCCCAGACATCCATTATGTTCCTAGGAAAATCAGGAACAGAATCGAAGCTCCTTGTCTTCATACATTGTGTTTTTTCCATAAATTAGTATATTGGATTTGACACTTTATCTGTTCTGCAGACATTTGTATTTGACTCCAGAGAGCAACAGAAATATTACTAGGATTTCTTCAAATATATTTTGATAATCACAATTGTGTATATTGGTGGTGTTTATTCCAGTAACTCTCAGGTTCTTTCTGATATTTTAGAAATGAAAAGCACTGAAAGAAGACAGCCTCAAGATATCGGTCATTCCAAGGTTAGAGATTTTCAATTCATGCAGAACAACACAATGGTCCAGCTGGGCCTATTCTTCTACACCGTCTGTCTCAATGAATAGTCTTTCCTATCCTGGGATTGATAGTTTATTTTAATAATAATCCGTTCTATCACAATGGTTACGTTTTTCTTTGCAATAATCACTACACCGTAGTGAAATGATATTCTGGGAAAAAGGAAACCATTAAAGCTGAGTACAGTGTGTACATATCTGCATTAAATTCTAATCTTGTCAACCTTGTAAACTCAGCCCAAATCAAAGTCAAAATCTCTAAATATCTTCCGCATTTGCTTCCCTTTGATGTCTGAGTCATCATATGTTATACAGCTGTAGTGCTTTTCTCTTGATAGCCAGGATATTTCCTTAAAGATGTTTAGAAATCTGTGATTATCTTTATTTTGAAAGTAAAACATAAAGTTGAGATTGGGACAAAATCAAAGCAAAACAGATGGTTCAGAAGACACTGTTTATTTTTCTTAAGATTTTAACCCCGCTAAATGAGCTAACAAAACAAAGCCTAGCATAGCAACAGGCGTTCTGTGGGATTTAGTTGAGAAGAAGCTCCGTTTGTAGTTCGCAGCAACTGCTATAATGAGAGAGCACAGGAACAGGCTGTGTCGATGCCCTCCAGCACCTGACCCTACACATCCAGTGCAGCAGGAAAGCAAGAAGAAAAACAGCCAGTTAAGAGACTAAATGTGTGAATACTCTAAATTCAAAAGAACCGTGGCCATTCAGTAAATATGGAGAAACTGAAGCTGATATCTTAAATCATTTTAATGTCAATAAGTCAAATCTAAAATAAGCAAGAGTCTATGAAAGAAAATTAATGAGGCAGAATGATTTCCCATAGATATTGTGTCGTAAAAAAGTCTCTGTACCCTGAATATCCAGTAATTGCTAACTCTTCCCTGGACACCAAGTTGTAGAAGTCACTTTTATTCATATACTTCTAGTTTTAAAACATCTGGAAAAATTATTTGAGACCTAAATGAAAAAGACAAAGAAAATATTATGCGAAAGAACAGAACCAATACATGGTTTTAGTAAATTGGCTTTATCATATGTTTGGGTTTATTTCTGTAAAGTATATAAATGTTGCCTTATAAACAAATCCTATCTCTGGGACTTGAAGCATTTGCATCAAACACTCAGCACTAACTTGTATCCTTTTACTTGCCTTGTCCCGCTTTATAGCATCATAGTAGTGTGACAACTTATTTTTTGTATTTTGTTCTGTGCTAAAATTAGTAGTGGTAATGGTGGTGGCAGAGCTCCTCACTCCCGTATACGAAGGTAGAAAACCATCTGTCTTCCTTTTAGAATGAAACCTGTAACCTCAAAACTTTGAGTGCAGAAAGAAATAGGACTAGGAGTGGCTAGAGGAAGAGGAGAACGGATAACTAGAATTTGTCTTACAGTTTTGCTTTCTCTTGACTTTCTGTTCCTCTTCCACAGACAACACCAGGCTGCCCCCAAGAGGTGAACCATTCTCCTTCTTACGCTCTTGGCCATATGCAGTCTGGAACTCCTCCTTTTAATTCCCCTTTTTGCTGTTGAGACAGGCTAGAGCTTCCAAGAAAACATTACTGAATTCAAGAGGAAAACAAAAGACAAGCAAACATGAAGAATTTGAAAATATAAAATACATACTAAGTATAAATACATACTAAGTATGCATTTATCAGTTTACCAAACTAGCTATTTTTATACAGCTGCATAAATTTGTTCATACCTTGATTGAATATATATTCTTGCTATGAACTGTCTTCTCCTGGAAGGTAAGCATTTTGACCCAGAATATGGGATTTTTCTCTTAGACATCTTAACACTTTCTTACTCAACTCAGAGATTTGTCTACTCTACTGCTGCCTACCAAAGATTTTTCTATTCAAGTTTTGTCTTAGACACATCTTACTGAAAACTGATTATATATTAGATACTAGAAATATATTGTTTAAACCAAACATACACACATACGAACATACATATCCACATTCGTAAGATCTTTACCCATTTAAGGCTTAGAGTCTAATGGGAAGGGGTGAAAAAGTAATTGTGCTTTGTTAAATGTGTATTATGAAAGAAGGAGTGTAATACTGAGGAAAACAGCAGGAGCTTTACTAAATCAACTGTATGCCCTGTTCCTCTTTCTTGATATTGAGAATTTGTGTTTTTTCTCTTCTTTTACTGACCAATCTTGAAACAAACCAGTTGCCGTTGAGTCAATTCTGACTCATGACAATCTACGTATTGCAGAGTAGAACTGCACTCCATAGGGATTTTATGGTTGTGACCTTTCCAGAAGCAAATCCCTAGGCCATTCTTTCTAGGTGCCTCTGGGTGAATTCAAACCGCCAACCTTTTGGTTAGTAGCTGTGCGTTTAACCATTTGCTCCACCAAGGGAATCTTTGACCAGTCTTACTAAGGATTTAGTCAGTTTTATCAGTTTTTACAACTAAAGCAACGTTTTGGCATCCTTGATCTTCTCTATTGTTTTTTCCGTTCTATTTCATTCATTTTAGTTCTGTTTTCATTATTTCTTTTACTTCTACTTTCTTTGGGTTTAATTTGCTCTTCTAAATTTTTATGATTTATTCTTAGTTCATCAATTTTTTTCCCTTATTTTCTATAACACAGTCATTTAAAGCTATAAATCTCCATCTAAGCACTGCTCTGATTGAATCTCCCATGTTATGACATGTAGGGTTATCTTTGTGATTTCTTTCCTAATTTTTGGGTTATTTAGTTGGATATTATTTTATTCCCAAATAGCTAGGCATTTTCTAATTGTGTAATGGTTATTGTTACTGATTTCTAATTTATTTTTGCCCTCGTTTCTGTAAGATATTTTCACTTACTATAAATTTCTAGGTTGGCATGTTTTTTTTCCCCCTTTAAGTATTCTAAAGATATTTTGTTTTCTTTTAAACTTCATTCTGTCTATTGAGAAATCAATAATTATTCTTAACGCTGTTCTTCTGTATATTAAAAAAAAAATCAAATCCATTGCCATTGAGTCAATTTTGACTCATAGCGACCCTATAGGACAGAGTAGAACTGCCCCATAGGGTTTCCAAGGAATGCCTGGTGGATTTGAATTGCCGACCTTTTTTGGTTAACAGTCATAGCTCTTAATCACTAGGCTTTTACACTTTTACAAAATGAGCATGTTAGCAGCAAATCAGCAAATGAGAAAGGTTGACAGCTTTGAAATTAACCTTGAGTTCCCAAGCGCTGTTACTTTTCAGGGAAAAAATGAAATTAGTGGCAGTCATGAGCACTAGGCGTAGTGGTTAAGAGCTACGGCTGCTAACCGAAAGACTGGCAGTTCGAATCCACCAGGCGCTCTTTGGAAACCCTATGGGGCAGTTCTACTCTGTCCTACAGGGTCTCTATGAGTTGGAATCAACTCGATGGCAATGAGTTTTTCTGTATATGACATGCTTTTAATCTCTGACTGCTTTCAGGATTTTTCCTTTATTTATTTATTTTTTTAATTGTACTTCAGGTGAAGGTTTACAGAACAAATAGTTTCTCATTAAACAGTAGTACACCTATTGTTTTATGACATTGGTTAACAACACCACGACATGTCAACCTTCTCCCTTCTGGACTTTTTTTTTTTTTTTT
>NW_004444178.1:2539454-2574111 GCF_000243295.1 Trichechus manatus latirostris
AGGTGTTGGATTTTCTTGTAGATTATGGATTATGGAGATTAGACCTTTGTCTGACTTGTACTGTCCAAAAATTTCTTCCCAGTCTGTAGGTTCTCTTTTGACTCTTTTGGTGAAGTCTTTTGAAGACCATAGGTGTTTGATTTTTAGAAGATACCAGGTATCTAGCTTATCTTCTGGGGTTTATGTGTTGATGGTTATCGTTTGTATCCTGTTAATGCCGTGTATTAGGGCCTGTAGGGTTGGTCCTATTTTTTCTTCCCTGAAGTTTATAGTTTTTGGCCTTATATTTAAATCTTTGATCCATTTTGAACTAGTTTTTGTGTACTGCGTGAGGTATGGGTCCTGTTTCATTTATTTGCAGATGGATATCCAGTTTTGCCAGCACCATTTGTTAAAAAGACTGTCTTTTCCACATTTGATGGACTTTGGGCCCTTGATGAAGATCAGGTGACCGTAGGTGGATGAATTTACATCTGGGTTCTCAATTCTGTTCCATTGGTCAATGTATCTGTCGTTGTACCAGTACCAGGCTGTTTTGACTACTATAGCTGTATAGTAGGTTCTGTTTCCTTTATTTTTTTACTTTAAGCAGATTGACTTTGATGTGTCAGTATGTGGTTTTCTTTACATTTATTCTGCTTAGGTTTCACTTAATTGTTTTTTGGGGGGTCATTGCATTGCTATTTTGAAAATTTGTGTCCAATATTTCTTCAAGTATTTTTGCTGCTCTAGTCTTTCTATTTTGTCTTTTGGATTCCCATTGCAAGTGTGTTAGGCATTATGATACTGTCCGACACTATATGTTAAATTTTTTCCCTCTGTGTGCAGTTTGAATTTTTTTTTAATCTATAAGTTCACTGAGTATTTCTCTTGTCATCTCAAGTCTGCTCCAATAAAATTTATATTTTCAAAATTATTTTTCAGTTCTAGATTTCCATTTTGGACTTTTTTATAATTTCCATTTTTCAGCTAAGATTACCCATGTATATATCCTTTGTTGTAGTTGTTGTGTGCCTTTGAGTTGATTCTTACTCATAGCGACCTTATAGTACAGAGTAGAACTGTCCCATAGGGTTTCCTAGGCTGCAATCTTTATGGCAGCAGATCACCAGTTCTTTTCTCCTGTTAAGCAGCTGGTGGTTTTGAACTGTCTACCTTTTGGTTAACATCAGAGCACTTAACCGCCACACTACCAGGATTCTACCAGGGTTCCCTTACATCCTTTATAACCATATTTTTTATTTGTTTCGGACATTTTAAAAATAGGTGCTTTAAAATCTTTGTTTTCACATTTCAACATGTCATTTATTTCACGATCTGTTTCTAACTGCTTTTAACATCAATTACGCTTTACATTCTCTTGTTTCTTTGAATGTTTTGTGATTTTGACTGAATTATTGACACAGTAGCTAATATGTTGTAGGCCCTTGGGATTATGTCTTCTTCTTTGGTGTGTTTTGTTCCTATTACTGTCCTCCTCAAGGGCTCAGCGGGGCACAAGTTGAAATCACATGGCCTCAGTGTTAGAGGACACATTCTTTAGCATGTTTTTTTACTGTTTATTGTCCACAGTAGGTTTACAACCTATCTTGGCTATCTGATTTCCCACTATCCCTCTGTATCAGCAGCATCAACATCACCTGAAAGTTTGTGAGAAATGTAGAATCTAAGGCTTCCCTTTAGAACTATTGAATCAGAGTTTGCATTTGAAAATTAATATGTGAAAAGCACTGCATGTGACCCCCATACTATAGATAATGAGGTTTGCTCTACAGTTCCTAAATATTTATTGTATTTTTTGTTTTCCATAAATTGTTTACATCTTTTTCTATGTTTGTAATTATGTTTATTCAAGCTACTTTACCTCAAATTCAAACTCATTGTCATCTTTTCTATTTCTCTTCCAAAACACAGTGATCTGATCATTCCTCTGTCCATCTTCAGCCCTTAATTTATACAACTCATAGAATAGTCATTACATTATGAGTTATATTTTCATTATGCATGTTTATGTCCTCACTACTAGACTATGCTCTTTTTGAGTTACGAACCATATTCAGTATCTTTTTGTCACTGACAGTGTTTAACACAAAGCTCTCTACAAAAACTTGCCCAGTATTTTGTGAATAAATGAGACACTATCAAGGTTCAGAGTTAGGTATGGGATAAAAACGAATGCACAGTATTGAAAACACAGTTGTATAATAAGCCAGCAGTCTTCACGCCATGATTTAGTCCTAAAAGATCAAGGGAAATGTTTCTGTTAGTCTCAGTAAGCTATTCGGGGAAATATGATCTATGCTAGGAAGCAGAACTATACATACGAAATACCTAGCACCCAATTTATCTCAAATCCCTCGGTGTAGGATAAGTAGAGATAGCAGAGTTTTTGTTTTGTTTTGTTTTTTAAGGAATAACTTTTCTCCCGTGTGAATTTCAATACATGGTATTGTGAATGATGGACTCTTATGCGTATTAGTACCATGAGAGGCTTTTACACTTTTAAAAAATGAACACGTTAGCAGCAAATCAGAATGAGAAAGGCTGACAACTTCGAAATTAACCTTGAGTTCCCAAGCACTGTTACTCTTCAGGGAAAAAATGAAATTAGTGGCAGGCATGAGCAAATTTGTCAGTAAAAATGTGATTAAATAAAATATTCCTCCCAATAAAATACATGAAGTTATTGTTCTATCATTAAAGACGTTCATGAAATTGCTCCCTGAGCAAAAGCAGCAAAAGCACACATGGAAACTGAGGAGTATAATACATAGCTTATCCTGTGTGGGTTGAGTACCTGGCAGACGGGATCTGGGTGTAAATACGTACCAGAAGAAAGGTTGAGTCCTAAGTCTCTAGGACACGTTGTCAAGGTATCAATTAGTAGACTGCCCTGCTACTTGGAATTTTTTGTTTGTTTTTCTTTTTCTTAAAGCAGCTCTTCAAAACTATTATTGCTCTTTTGAAACATAAAATTTCAACAAAAGGCATTATTTTTATTTCAGTAAGAAAAATAAAGCTATTGAAACTCCCTGCCATTTCCTCTGTTGCCCTTCAAAATTTCAGTGATGTTCCTGTTGTATCACTTAAGTTGCTTTTGGCTGTGAGTAACAGAAAACCCGGGCCAAATTGACTTTAAAAATTAGAAATTATCTCACATAATATGTAGAAGCTTAGTAATATTTATTGCATTTTGTGTTCTTAAATCCTCACATATTGTACTTTTCCTCAGACTTTGCCCCTCATGATTGTGAGATGACTACAGCATTAAGAAATCTAAGATTGAAAAGATGAAGACTGTTTTTCCTCACTGGTCTCATTCTGAGAATTAAATATTTTTCTCAGAAATCACTCATCACACTATTCTTCACATTTCCCACCCACCAGCTTTTCGTCACTGTCTATCATCCTTCCTGGCTTTATTTTTTCCCTTAGCATTTATTACCATTGACACACTATGTATTTTACCTCTTTATTTTATTTATTGCCTTCATCCTCCAAATGGAATATAAGTTTCATGAGGGCAGGGATTCATTTTTCTTGTCTATTATCATATTCCTAATGCTTAAACAAGTAGAAGATAGTATATTATCAATAAATATTTGTCAAATTAATGGCTGCATCTTATTGGCCAGGTATTTGTTACATGCTCATTCTGTGGGAGACAATTCTCCATGGGTACGGTGAGCTTCTACACGTCTCATGAGCAGAGACACTGTCTGACTGTCTTTGTCCCGAACAACCTTCTCAATGATATCTGAATAGTAAATAACCTTGGCAGATAGAGACAGTGCATCCTGTAAAGAGCTGGTTTGTTTAATCTTTACTTTCAGTAAAGTTAATATGTCTTTTTCCAGAGCAAAGACATGCATATTTCCCATTATAAAAGGTTTAGGTTCCCTGGCTCTGGGTTCTTCTTCTATAACATAATCTTCTATATATACAGGTAACACCTGGACATCTGCATTACCCTCTGGGAAATGGTCAGGCAATTGCAAATAAATTGGTCTATTTGTTGGGTGTAATAAACAAAGAAAAGAAATAAAACTCAGAAAAGATACTTATAGCCTTGTTTTTTCCCCTCTCAAAACTGGTTCTAAGTTTGCATGTTCTCACCGTCTAATAGGACATCTTCTTTGAGGTATATATAGTTTGAGATGGGTATAATATTGACTTTACTGCGCTGAGCCTTCAACTTTGGGTGCTTTGTATTAATCAGAATATGATAGGATATGTTATGCTAAAAAGTAGCCCCCAAAATTCTTGATTTAAAAAAAAATCATACCAATTGCACAGCAGGGAGACTCTGCTTATTGCAGTCATTCAGTTACCTAGAAAGATCTAACAGCCATGACATCAAACACAGCTACAAGATCTTATGTGGGCAGTTAAGTGTTCTAGTCAGAACTTGACATAAAGTCCCTCTTAACTACTGAGAGTTTAGGAAGTACAATCCTATCATAAGCCTAGAAAAGGGCAGAGCTGGAACTATTTGGCAAACAGAAATAATGACTGCCACAGTTATTTGCAAAAAGAGTCAAAAGACCATGTCAGATCTCAAAATCATTACCAGAACAAGCAAGATATGTCTAAAACTTGATGAGGGTTCTTGTTGCTCTAGCTAGGGTTGCAAGATGAAATACAGGATGCTCAGTTAAATTTTAATTTCAGATAAATATCATTTTAGTATATGTATTTCCCAAATATTGCATATTTATTACATACTTGGGGCCCTGGTGATGCAGTGGTTAAGCGTTTGCCTGCTAACTAAAAGGTCAGCAGTTCGAATTCACCAGTGGCTCCTTGGAAACCCTATGGGGCAGTTCTACTCGTCCCATTGGATTGCTATGAGTCGAAATCGACTCGACAGCAACGAGTTTCGTTTTGGTTTTATTCTGTACTTATAACAACAAAAATCATTATGCATCTGAAGTTAAAATGTAACTGAGCATCTAATTTTGTGTTTATCTAAATCTTGTACCCTTACCTTCAGGCAGTTTTCCCCAAAGTTATTATTCTGTCATTTACTCTTTCAAATGCATTTTCTGCAATAAGAGATTCAACAATAAAATAATGTATATCAATCACTTCACGCCATATTTGTCAGACGTTTTACTTAATATTTCAAACAGTCAAATCTGCCTTGTTTTGCATATTAAGTTCGAATGTGAATTTAAAAAAAAAATTGACACTTTATCTGCAATTGTAAGCATCCTAACATTCTGATTTGCATTGGCAAATCGGCTTATTAAAATTCTGGGCCAGAAAAACACTTTAAAAGTGAAAGAAACTTTGAAACTATCCCTTCCATGATGTTATTACCACCTGAAGTGGTACACATTTGCTCAGAGAACACGCACAGAGAGCAAACACCTGGACCTTGTCTGCCATATGCCTGGCATTGCCACTGTTCGCTGTAGTGGAGTGATAACTAGTTTAATTTTAACTGAATAGACACATTTTTAACCTTTCTAAACAGTGAGACATTTTCAAGACGGTCACATATTTACCCAGAAATGACAGAGGAAGCTTTATTATGAGGTTTTCCTAAACCAGCTTAAGCTGGCAGTACAAATTAATGCATCACTTCTTCCAACACATTAAATTTAATAATACGCTTAAGTATGTATTTTACTGCAATGCTTTTAACTTAAGTAAACCATAGAATTTTTCTATGAGTATCTTATGCCATCAAATTGTTCTCACTGCAATTTTGGGGGAATGATTCCTAAATGGACATTTCTAACTCACAGTCTTATGAATTCCAGGCCCATATTTTCTCTGCCCTGTTGCAATCTCTCCTGCCTGATAGATAAGAAGAGTTATCTCTTGTTGCTTTAACAGTTACCAACCGTTGTTGCTGCCTCTATATGCAGACAATAAATCAGAAAAATCTTCAAATAAAAGGAACCTAGGGCCCACTTTTATCAAAACAACAGAGATGGAAAAAATAGTATATTCAGATATAATTGCTGATTTGGTCCCAGTATGGAGAGTGGGACTATGCATACTACTTAAACTTCTCTATTTTTAAAAAATGTTACTGCATGATTATTTGAGAGATATTATTGTTAATAATATTAAGTGGTGGTTTCAAATTTTTACCATGGAATACATTAATTACATGTCCTTTTCCCAGAACTTATTATTTGAGGGAATATTTAACGTTTGATGGAAAAGGCAAGTGAAGAGCTGGAATTTTGTGAGGGTGTACACATACACATTTTAGAGTTTACGGGCTTGAGACATATCCTTGGAATGGGAATGCCAGAGATCATATCTGAGTTTGAAAACTCCAAAGCATTTTATATATACCTACTTCAAATACCATCTAGGAATCTATAAAGGAATATGTCCTCCAATATGATAATTGTATCTCTAAGTCATCCCACTCCTTCACCAGCTTCTCAAGCTAGGTCTTAAGATGATTTATTATCCTTCTTGATCTCCATCCACCATATCCACTCTGTCATAAAGGCCTTTCAATTTTAAATACAAAGATGTTTCCAAAATCTATTTTCTCTTTTCCATTTTCAATGAACTTCCCCTTTTCAGACCCTCATATGCTGTCTGTAGTTGCCAAATTCCAAGTTTTCTTAATGTGTTGAACATGGTTCTGCAAGAATTGTCTTTCGAAAACACGTAAAAACTCATGACTTTGCTTAGAAATCCTTGAAGTTTCTTTGTCGTCTTTAGAAAACTGTTCCAACATCTTTATTTCCCTGCATAATCTTATCTCTAACTAAACAGTTTCTCCCCAAACCATTCATACCTCCCTCCACACAATGGACAAATCCTATAAACTAACCATACTGAAATTAAGGGTCTTTTTTAGATTGTGCTACACGCTTCCAAATCTTTCCTTAGCAATTTCTATTTCTTCTGTCTAAAGTGTCCCTTCCTAAAAATTTCATCTGTTAATATCCCTTTCCTTTTTCAAGATCTGGTTCAAATGCTTCGTGAAACCTCAGCCATTTCTCAAGTTGTAATTCAGTACTCCATCACTTATGTTATTTTAAAAGACCTTATGTTTTTGTCAATTATCATTGTTTTGTTTTATGGCTATTTGTGAATGTGTTGATCTAACTTGCTTCCTCGGCCCCAACTCCTTGGGTTTAAACTCCTTGATACAATTTATTAGATCTTCCTAATTTTATCCATTTTAGGCACTGAGAAAAAAAGTTTTCTGAAGACTTATAAGTGAATTAATTAATGAATAAACAAATGAATGACTGAATATATATAAGAAGGATAAAATCAAGGCTTCCCAGAAGCAGAACAATACCCAAGGATAGGTGAACCAGCATGGATATTTTTATTGGTGGATAAGCAAATATAAATAATGTTGATGTTTGCATAGACAGTGCAGAGATGGCTCAGATGACCCGCCAGCTATGAGCTATTTTTTATCTTTCCATTGGAGCTAGTCACTAATTTTCTCTGCTCTAAATGCAAACTATTCTCCCCGCCAAGGCACAAGGTCAAAGACTTTAACAGTAATGTTTATGAAAATCCAGTGAAGATTTTGAGATCAAGAGTAAACATGTCAAAATTTCTTCAGACTGAAGAGTATAGCCTTCAAAAAAAAGAAGCTGGACACATGAAATAAAAATTCTGGTATTTAAATGATTTTAATGAAAAATGTCCAATTTTGTATTCTTTCTACTTTATATATTGCAAAACTAGGCCACAAAATACATACCTTTATTCAGATATTTGAGGAATGAAATAACTTCCTGATATTTGGGATATAATTGTGTCCAGTAGGGATGACTTATTTTGGTGGTAAAGAGTTTATGGCAGCTTTAGGTGGAAGCCACTTGAGGTTTTTATAGCTTATATCAAAAACAATATATTTAACATTATATTAACTTGTATCTCTAATTGGTGTCTTTGGGGAGGTAGAAACTAACATTATTAAATGTCTGCTGGGTAAAGTGTGTTGTGGGTGTTTTATATTTATTATAAAATGTTTATCTTTATAATAACACTGCGAATACATGTTTACTCTTTTGATGAAAATAATTGGGATCCGAGAAGTTTCCTTTTTTTTTCTTATTAGTATTTTTTAAAGATACTAAGCAAGCAATGTATTGAGTTATGTTCTTTGTTAACTGGAATGTGGCTAATTTATGTTGCTAGGTAAGTATGTAGCCATGCTTTATAACCAGTCAAGCATTTCCTTAACTTATGCACAGTGAAAACAATTTAATAAATGGTGGTGTCGGAGTCAGGACTCAAACCTATTCTACCTGATGCCAAACCTCATATTCTTCTGAACAAATCATACACTCTGTCTCTAAGGTGAGCTGAGTCATAAATATTGAGAAGTTTACAAGTCTTCATGGTAAATTCCTTCATCCTTCTCTTCTCCACTGTGACCGGGTTGTGTTTAACCCTCTGTTATAAGTTTGAGGTTATTACAGAAAATTTTATTGATTTTTACCCACATATTTTCATAATCACATAACTCTTACTCCTCCAACTTCCATTTCTTATTCTCAAGGATGTTTTTGCTACTTTCTGTGAACAGCTAGTCTCCTTTCTGTTTATTTTCTGCTTTCTTTCATGTAATCAAACAAATATTAATTGCATGTGTATTTTTACCAAACACAGAACTAAGGATTACAAAAACAACTAAAGTCTAGACTCTGTTCTTGAAGAGGTCAGGGTCAAGCTAGAAAAAATACAAATAGATGAGGATAGTACCTAGTTGCAATTGCAGTACTATAGACGTATGCAGGGTAATATGACAGCTCAGCAGAGAAGCACCCTGAAAGCATCATTAAACAGGAGTTTTGAGGGTTCATTATGTGCACTAAGTTAGGTGTTGGTGATTTAAAAAAATGCAAAAACAGGCAGAATATCTGCCTTTTTGGAGTTTATACTCTAATGGGAGAAAATACATTGGTCAGATGATCACAACAATATAAAACTCTGATAAGTATGAAAAAGGGACAGTACATATGGGAATCAAATCTAGAATGATGGGATCACTACAGAAAGTAACTCTGATGAAGTGATATATGTGCTAATATTAAAAGGATAAGTACATGTTAGCTGGATTAAGGAAGTGGTTTGAGGGGTTCCAGGCATAAGGAAATGTTTGGATTAAGACCTGAGATGAAAGGAAACAGCATAGTGGAGGAACACAGAAGGCTGGTGTGTCTGGAGCAAAGAAAGGAATAGAGGGCGCTTCGTTAAACAAGCCTTAGGTGATAGGTAGGTGGCAGACAGTGCAGAGCATATGTGCTACTTGAGATTAGAATCTTTACCTTTAAAGAAATATGGCATTATTAAGGAATTTTAATGTGAAGAAATCAGGCTGATGATCAATAGAGAAGTTATCAGGGCTCAAAGGAACTTGAGGGAAAAAAAAAAAGAGCGGAACCCAAAGTGTTGGGATGAAGAAAGTCGAATGGACCAAGCTGAGAATCTTGAATTACCAGATTTCTCTGAACCTTCTAGGCAGGCAGAAGCAGTCTTAATCCTCTTGCCAGAGGAAAAGAGCTTCCTTTTGCCTGGGGACCATCCACTGATATCAATTGAAACGGATGCAAGATGATACTTTTACTTCTTAAGATGCAGCCATAGCCGTCATTACTTCCAGGCCAATATTTAGAATCAGCCTAAGTGAAGACTTCAGTGAATTGGTTCTTTTTCAAGGACCAATTAGCTTGTATGTTCAAAAAATTGTAGAATGTGGCTCATAAGTAACGGCAGTCACCGAAGTAAAACATGTAGGAGTAAACTTCGACAATGTTAGGCTGAGTAGGGAGGAGTATTATGAAGTTTATGGACCTTACACCTCCTTCCATTAAGAAAAAGGCAGCGACTGGTCACTATGAAAAATAGCCAAGAATAGGTTCTCATCAACCTCATGCAGGTACAACCTGGCAGCATTGTGTTTCATGCCTGAACCATGTGTCTCTTGCCTCTTGACCTTCACTTTCCTGTTCACATAGTGGTAACACGGCCCCTGCTCAGCACCCACTCTTGTAAAAGCCAGAAAGATGATGGTATTTATGCCCCATGGGGTAATACTTTGACCTGTGGAAAACTGGATTCAGTGGATAAATTCTTCCTCTTTATCCTTCTGGCTGACCAATCTTAAAATACAATTTATGTGGCTACTTGAGAGAGTTTTCTGTGAGTCAGAGGAAACAGTGGCAATTGGTATCCACCCTCACGTTGATTTTCCCTCCTTTCTTCTTTTCTTCCCTTGTTTTTCACTGCAGCTCCACTTGATTTTCCTTTCTAATAATGCAGTAGCACATATGTCTTTGCCTTAGGTTCTGCATTCTGTAGAACCCAGGATAAGCAGAAGCATTCCAAGGATAACTCCTAGGTTTTTACTTGGTAGAGTGCAATTCACTGATATAAGGATAATTGAAGAAAAAGTAGAACCAAAAGATCATTAGCTCTACTGGACTTGATAACTAATTCAGACATGCAAAAGAAAATCTCAGTGAAGAATTTGGATATATGTGCACGCAGCTCAAGGTGAAAGTCAGGGATGGCTATAAAATAAAATGGGAGTCATTAATGTGTGGATTCTAACTGAAGCTATGATAGGAATGGATTGTTAGGGAGAGCGTGCAGAGGAAAAAGATAGAGAATCTGTTAGCAACCCAGGGTAATATTACAAATATTCCTTGAGCAGAGAAGGAGCAGCTGAAGAGATGGAACAAAAACCAATAAAGTGTATGTGTGGGGAGGGGGGAGAGGGTAGTGGTGGTTATGGAAGCCAAGAAAAGACAGTAGTTCAAATATAAGGTAATTGGCGACAAGGTGATTGCAGAGTCAGTAAAAACATCTGTCAGATGTAGCATCATGAATATTATTTATTGGTGATAATGAGGGAGGTGGGCAGGGGAAGCTAGTCCCTGGGAATAACAGGTGAAGGGAGTAGAAGACATAATTAAGTATGAGGAAATGGCACAGAGGCAAGAAACAAGGAATGTTATGTAAACTTCCTGAAATTTGGTGTTGTTAAAACATAGAAATAAGACCATATGAAGGATACTACACACGGACAGGATTTTATCTGAGAAGTCACTTTATATTATTTAAGAAACTTCTCATAATTTGAGGAATGAAGAGGGAAGTTTTGTTTTGTTTTTAACCTGGGAAGCATTTAGTGCAGGAGATTTTATACTGTCTATGGCCCCTAGGGAAACCCGGGTGGCGTAGCGGTTTAGAGTTCGGCTGCTAACCAAAAGGTCAGCAGTTTGAATCTACCAGGCACTCCTTGGAAACCCTATGGGGCAGTTCGACTCTGTCCTATAGGGTCGCTATGAGTCGGAATTGACTTGACGGCAATGGGTTTGGTTTTTTGGTTTTTTAATGGCCCCTTGAGAGGAGCCCTGATGGCACACTGGTTAAGCACACGGTTGCTAACTGAAAGGTCAGCCTTTCGAACCCACCAGCCAGCTCTGTGGGAGAAAGATGTGGAAGTCTACTTCTGTAAAGATTTACAGCTTTGGAAACCTTATGTGGCAGTTCTACTCTGTCCTATAAGGTCGCTATGAGTTGGAATAGACTACACAGCTGTGGATGAGATGGCTCCTAGATGAATTAAAGAAAGGCTTTAGGGAATATTAAATTTGTGTGTGTGTGTGTAGTGTGTTTTACTAGAGAAAACAAGCATTTATCCAATTTTCAAAGAGGTCTAAGAATCCCAAAAGATTAGTAACCACTTATAAGGGTATATTCCAAGAATCTGTTTGCGGAATATTCATTGCTTTTAGAAATTTTTTAAAATTGCTGAACACAAATGCAAGATTGTAATTATGATCTCAAGTATGCTCATGCAGATCTGGTGTGGGAAACCACGCAGACTCTGATAGGGGCAAGATAATTACAAGCAGCAGGCAGAATATAATTGTAGATATAAATGCTAAGAACTGAGAGAAGCATGAACAATTGAGGCATCTAGAAGGCAAATTAATTTAAAGAAGTCAAGGTGCCTGAAATAGCAGGTAGGAGGAGATAAGTTCCCCCAGGGCAGTTTCTAAAAGAGTGGTAGAGCATCAAGCCGGTGAGTTATTAATCATATTTGAAAACTAAAAATCCAAAATATTGATTAAAAAAGGGTATTTGTTTGGGCTGAAGTGATCCATATCCTGTACAAACTGTCTGTTGCAGTTAAAAGATACAATGTAGCCAAAAGAAAGAAAAAAGATAATTTGAAAATAATCATAATAAATACAACTATCCTCCATTATCATATCAAAGATCTTTATCTACATAAACTTAGGTTTGAAATTATTATTGAATATAAACTGCTAAATATTAAA
Organism: Trichechus manatus latirostris; assembly: GCF_000243295.1. Classification (NCBI taxonomy): domain Eukaryota; kingdom Metazoa; phylum Chordata; class Mammalia; order Sirenia; family Trichechidae; genus Trichechus; species Trichechus manatus. The sequence goes on from NW_004444178.1 coordinate 2,551,754, forward strand.
TATGATTTCTTCTCTTTTATTCCTTTTAATAGATGATTAGTATACCTATAAATAGTAAGCATCAGAGGACTATAATTACCAGGAAATTTACAGACAGTAGGGTTCTATATTTAATTTCTAAATCTCTGTCATTTTCTTTCATATAGTTCAAATCAGACAGATGGTAGTTCCTAGACTAAAAGGTCAAATCAAATGCAAAATTCAGGCTTAGTTCAAAACCTGTTTCTTATCTTCTTTCAGGTCTCTATCATTTGTATTCTAAATTTTTCCCGTTTGTTGGCCAAATCCTCCCAAATGTTGTATAACTTTTCCACTGTCCTTTTTTATTTTTATTTTTTAACTCTTCATTCCTTCCAGCACTGGGCTTGGAGTTCCCCTATTCAACCTTGGGCTCTAATTTTCCCCGTTACTATGAGCGTCTGGGGAAGAATTGACATCCATAGTTTCAGCTACCCTCTCATGCTTACGGTATGCCTAAAATGACCCTTTGGTTGTAATATCTCATCTTCTTTTCAAGGTTTTTATTTTTCCAGTCACATTCAAATAAACCTCATTTGTTAGTCTCTTTGCTGCTTAAATTAATATGTTAATACTGTGCTCATTATCTTTTCTCACTTACTGCTTCCTATTTTGTGTGTATTACAATATACTTACCAATCATAAATCATTGAAGTTGCTTTTTATTTTCCTGTCTTTCTCTATCCTTTCCCATAGTATCCGTTACTTTTAGAAGTCTCTCAGAATTCAAATTTAACCCTTTTAAGAAATAGAAGAGTATCTTGTCTTTCCTTGTCATTCCTTTATTTTTACTGAAATATTGCTCTCCAAGTTGTGGGAGCTCAGAAATACTGTGTCTTCATTCATATCAATCCCATTCTTAGATTTTCTTTTTCTGCGCTTTGATTTTTACTGAAGGAATATTTGCGGTTATAACTTTGCAGAAAATATCAATAATGATTTCTAAACTAAATTATATTTTTTGCTGACATATGGTTAAATGGGATTATTGATGGGGAATTCTTCTAGTCAGAAGATTCAGGAATTTCAACAGCAATTTGAAAGGATGTTTGTAAGAAGTAAGTATCCAGAATAGGGCCTGGGAAGGAAGGCGCTATTATGAGTGGAACAAAGGATATTCCTGTATTGTGTATTTTGTTTTATTTAAAACAAACGTACTTTCATTAAATGTTAGTGTCATAAGAAGAAGAATATGTGTATTAAGTATTGATTTTATTTTAAAAAGAGAGCAAGAGCAAGCGACATAAAGCAAATTTAGCCATTAAGGTCATAATTTCCCAAGTGTGTTAGTGGAGAATGTCCGTAGGAAAAAAAGTGTCACCTCAGGAGCATGATGTATTCTCTGTCATACTTTTAAGATATTTAAAAAGTAGATTTTAGTCTGATAAGTGTTCTAGAAGTTAATTTTGTTAGATTCAACATATCCTAAAATTCTTTGGTCCTGGAATCCTAAATAATATCCATTAACTTTTTAGGAAACAAATATTAAACAGAGCATGCTTTGGAAATACTATGCAAGTCTTTTTTTTTTGCAATTAAATAATTAAAAGAAATATAAAAGGACATCATCCATTAGTGTGTTAACTTTTGCCATAAGGTTTAGGCCATTTAATATTCTAACCTGTTAAAAATTATTTCTGTTTTCATATCTAATACCACCATTGAGTTGTACTACTTATCCATGGCTTGTTTAATTTTCATTAGATCTAGACTAAAATTTCCAAGCATTTAAACCTGAAGAACCCTAATGTAAGTTATACCTTTAATTTCGTCTAAACAACATGTCATTTTTTGTTAATTTGGTAGAAGAAAGGCACTTTTTAATACTCACTTCCTAAGCATTACAAAGTGCATTATGGTTGTGAAGGATTTTATTCACTTCTAATATTATTCAACCTAACTCCCAGAGGATCCATTTTATTTAGTGAGATAGTTTTCACGAGGTCAGAAATGATATCCTTAGAAAAGTTGTATCAGATATTTGAGGCCACGAGAGTACTAGATAGTTCATACTGAAAGAGTAATTTGCTAAACAAAAAAAAAATTGTTATTATTATTATACTTTGAACTCTAAGTGATTTTGCATACAATGTGGACATTTTACAATAGTTGCTTGGGGAATAGGACCAATACCAGTGGTAAATGATTTTATAAATATTGAGCTTGTATTGTATGCACTTTTATGGTACAAGAGCATGTGCCATGTGATATAACAGCTTGGTTATAATTCAGACCTAGATATTCACATTTTCTTTTCACTCTATTCCTGTGGAATATAATGGAAAAACACTTTTTTCCCTTTGTTTAAATGGTCAAAGGAAGCACAAAAAATTCTAAATGAGAGCACCATGATTATATCTGTGTTTCTCAATCTCAACCCATGGCTTTTTTCCAATAGATTACATTTTAAAAATGTTATCCTTGGGTCCTGAAAAAAATCTCAAGAGCAGGCATTTTCCTGATGCCTAACTGTTATTATGAAACAGTTAATTTTTCCTAAAAGAACTTATTTTCTATTTTTAGGAGTTAATTAAATTTATATTTGTAATGGTCTGATTTTATCTGTACTGCTTGAATTTGGAGATATATTATCATGAACGTATGCACTATTATTACAAAATCAATAATACTTTGTATTAAGCATTGACTCTTTTGGGAGGCATAATAGTAAGACGTTTAATTTTACGTCTTCAATATATAGAAACCGGAGAAAACATTCTTCTTAACATCTAGGAAAAAATTATATTGATTGTTTTGTTGTACTTTTTACTTTCCCCATCTCATTTACCTACTGACTGGAGAGTACGTGAAGAAGTATATCTCACGGTCTGAGGAACAGAGAAGGAAAAAAGTATTTTCTATCAAATGTGTTTACAAAACCTTTTATCTTATTGCTATTCAACACATATTAACCATCTCTTTAGAACTCTGTAACACATAAAAACTAATTAAATAATAATTATGTTAAAATAACAGGTTCTGGAAATACTCATTAGCAAACATCTAAGATGTGTCAAATTGCCTATTTTCTTTCCATAGAGGTTATTTTGGATGATCCTCAAGAAAATCCCAACATGGAATCAAAGCATCTTGATATCTGTCATGTAATATATTTTTCTAAAAGACCAGTGGATAATAATAAATTAAGGCCATTGTTTTTAAAGATGCCTGCCTCCATCAGTATGCTCTTCCTGTAAGATAGCTACACGTGCACACTGGAAAAATTAGAGTCATAGGCAAATCCTCAGCTTGAAGGACTTTCAATATGTGTCTCCATGATCTATTTTGGGAGGTAAGTATCACTTCATTTCCTAACAAGGTCAAAAAAAAAAAGGCTCTAAGGCAGTGAGGTCTAGGGGATTTTTGGTGATTTTGCATTGTTTTTGTTGTCAGATGCCATCGAGTCGGTTCAGACTCATAGCGACCCTATGTACACCAGAGTGAAAAACTGCCCGGTCCTGCGTCATTCTCAACAATCGTTGTTATGCTCGAGCCTATTGTTGCAGCCACTGTGTCAATCCATCTTGTTGAGGGTCTTCCTCTTTTTTGCTGACCCTCTACTTTACCAAGCATGATGTCCTTCCCCAGGGACTGATCCCTCCTGATAACATGTCCAAAGTATGTACCCCTTGCATTAGCTTAATGCAATTACAGCCGAGGCCTGAAAAGTTGTTGTAAAAGGGTCAGAACACCCATCTGTTTGTGGGAAAGATAGTTTTGGTTTGGCTTGTGTGTCCTCAGTGATGAATCTGACAAACACTTCTGTCATTGTCAGCCTCAAACCCAGAGAGGGACATTTGCAGCTTTGGAGACCAGAATATTTAGAAGATTGAAGCCTCTCACCTTCTGGCAAAAGACAGGGAGCATAATAGCTAACTATAATCTGGACATAGGATTATATAAGAAATAAAGTCTGGTAAAATCCTTTCTCTGTCTGTCTGTCTGTATTTCTCTCTGCCTCTCTCATTCTCTTCTGTTGTGCAGAAATTTCCCTTTCAAAGTAATTAAATAATCAATGTACAGTCTAACTGAGAGGGTACAGTGTGTCAGTTCTAAGAGATCCTAAAGCAGAAGCATAGCAGGTGAATCTGTTGATTATTTTACCCAACATTAAAAAAACACAACTTGGAAAAATATTTTCACCTTTCAGTTAAAATATTCATGTTAACCAAGCATTAAAGCCAAGAGCTAGTGAATTACCTATAGGTGTTATATGGTGACAGCACATTACTCATCAGTGCGATCTTTGTGATACTTTCGTAGTGAACTGTGACTCCTCCCCCCACTTTTTTCTCACTTGTTTGTATAATGTTCCAAACACCAAACAAAGCAGGTCTCTGTGGTATGTAGGCCAGCAAGACTGGCAAAAATAACCACAGCAAAGCTAAGCTCAAGTAGAGGGTTATGCAATCTGAAGGCCATTGCTTCTCATTTTTACCTGCTCTCACAGAGCCACTACTACTGTGTTGTTGGGAAAGTCCCAACACCATGCTTAGGCCTACGTTTGGTAGACTCAGCATTGAAAACTTAGGAGGAAATAGGCATGGGCATGGTCAAGGCCAGCTTGATGGCTGTCTCACCAGTGCAATTGCCTAGGGCCCTATTCTCAGAAGGACCCCATTCTTGGCTATAATACTCTGTGGTTGCCATTTTGAAATTCTGAGTAATTTTATCTTTGTGTTTTTTAAGTGAAGTCTGATGGGTTAACGGGGCAGCCTTAGGGCTTAAGGTCTTGGCTCACGTGTGATCCTAACTCCTGCAGCCTCCTTGACTCCCCTGGATAGTTCTTGGCCATCTGCTGCCTGACTCCTTGATGCCCCAGACCCTGACCAGCTTTCTCTTCCCTGTTCTGCCCAGTGACTTGTTCCACCCTTACCCCCATGAGGGTCTGGACACAGACATGGAGAGGTCAAGATGTGCACCCAGGGCTTCTCGGGGCAGAACATGACACTAGCTTCTCACCACCCTTCCAGGTATAGAGTGCATCACAGCTTGGGGGTTGCAATTCCTTGAGGTTTACCTGTTCACCATGGTTTAGGACAGCAAGCCCATATAGAAAGGAGATTGACTTCCCTGCCTGCCAGGGTAGAGCACATCAGCCTGACTTCTGGAGAGAAAGAGAACCCACAGCTGGTGGGCACTTAGTTGCAGCTTGAGGTCCCTAGGGTGCCTGTGAGGGTGTACACTTGCCCAGCAAGCAAAGAGGAAACAACAGGACCGTTCAAGAGACACCAGAAAAAGGAAAACATTTTATATATTAGTATCTTTTCCTGCTTTTAGAACAAGAAACTCTACATTTTCATTTTGTACTGGGACCCAAAAACTAAGAAGCTGGCCTTGGGCATGGTTATGACATTTCATGTATGGTTTTACAATGAATATCCTTTCTTGTCTATTAGGTAATTATAGTAAGTGTCCAGATTTATGCAAACTTTTAACACTATCGTCCTACCTCACCCAATCCAGGGCATAATGGTGGAGGAAGATGTAGTCAAATTGGAGAAAGAATCAGTAAATGGTGGCCTGAATACCAAGTGAAGGGGAAACTGAAACTGGCATGTGATGGTTAAGATTGTATGTCAACTTGGCTGGGCCATGATTCTCAGTGTTTACATGTGATCACCCCCATGATGGGATCTGCTGTGAGTAGCCAATCGGTTAAAAGGGAGTTTCCTTGGGCTTGTGGCCTGCATCCGAATATAAACAGATGTTCTGACTTTTGCCTGCTCTGGATCCTGCAGCTGGCTCTTGCTCTCCAACCTGCCGATCTTGGGTTCGCCAGCCCCTGCAGCTATGTGAATCAGGAGAAGCCTCTACCCTTATCCACGGACTTGGGACTTTTCAACCTCTACAATCATGTGAGCCATTTCCTTGATATAAATCTTTCTATATAGATACTTATATGCTTTACTGGTTTTGCTTCTCTAGAGAACCCAGTCTAAGTCATGGCATGTGGTAGAGTTTATCTTTTTTGGTAATATTTGAGGAGCATTGCTAATTATGGGTCAGATTCACAATGATATGCCATGGATAGCCTATGATTTTCTGAGGGCAGGCTCCTCTATTAGATGTGGAAGTATATGGCATCAAAAGAGTAGTTTGCATAAGTATGGGGGTACTTGGGAGAAAATATGCAATAATGTTAGCGAAAACTCTGCAGTTGGGGGAGGGAATAGTCATTTCTCTTGGCTACTGATAGTTTTGAATGTTATCAAGTAATCAATGAGAGTGTGTGCAGTTAACTATGTAAAACTTCACATTTGGTATGTCAAAGAAAGAATTACAGAAAAGAGAAAGAATTGTGGGCTCGGCTACATGATTAAGCTTAAAGACTGGAGTACTGTTAAATATCTTCTCTAAACCCTGTTTTGTGTTAGTGGTTGTAGAGGATACCTTAGAAGAGAAGGAATTATGTTAGATTCCTTTCAGTGTTTCCCAACATGAATACAAGGAGATTGGTTTTGAAATCTAATAAGAGCATGGTGGTCCTCAGGCATTTGAGAGTTTTGTTTGTGTGTCTGTTTTAGCAGAAGTAGGAGGACTTCCAGCTTCCTGGCGTCTTCCCTGACCTGCTTGCACATTGAATATATCTTTCCTTATCTCTGTCATGTGAGAGACTTCTGTAGTCATATTTTTATTTAAACAATAGTTGAATGCTTTTGTTTATATTTTTGAATCAAATTCAGTTTTCTTTTAATGCTTTATTTATTTTGAATGATTTATGTTTTACTACCTGATTTTAGTATGGGGCGGTGGGGGGAGAGGCTAAGATCCTGTAGAGAGTAAATCTTCAAAAATATTTACTGAATTTAAATAAATGTGCAGAAAATTCCATGCTGTTAACTCCAAATGGCACAAGAGATAAAAAAATTAGATTTCTATTACAGAGCAAAAGATAACAATAGTTTTAAAATAAAAAGTTTGTATATAGGACATTCAATATAAATAAAGAGAATTGGTTAGTTTAACTGACTTATTTGAGCTAAGATAAAATGTGATAAATCTATATAGATGATATTTTAAGATTTAGCCTACATTTAAAGCTATATGAAATATTTTTGGAATCACTCTCTAGTTTTCAAGACCAGTGTTCCATGTTGTTACATTAGCTAGTCCAGCAAAGTTCTCTTGGTTCCTAAATATTTCTTCACCCTGTTTTATCTTTAAAATACATAACAGTGGAAAAAACAAACAAAAAAACCTTTTAATTCCATGATTAGTTCTTTAAACTTGACAATTAAGCATCCCTGAAAAACAACACATTGCCTGAATTTATGACCTATGTCTATGACAGACTTATTTTGATAGGGGAAGCATGAGGGAACTGGGCAGGTGGAATTTTACACGCAAGGGAAGAAAGGTTACAGAAAGAGGCAGTAAAGGTGACTGAAGACAAACTGCCTACTCCATAATTTCCCCCCGACTCCTAAATTCAGAAAGTCAGGTGACAAGACTCTAATGGAGTATTCATTCTCATCCTTATGAGAGAAAATATTATAATTCACTAGAGGTCCTTTTAATCACTACCTGATATGCTTTATGAAGCAAATCCTTTAATCTCTCTCAAAAGGACAAGAGGAAATAAAATAACCCTCCAAGTCCACTTTGAGATTAGTGGCTTTCTTCTTAATTAAAAATGTCTTGTGGAGTGAGATTGTGTGAACCTCCTTCTCAATTAAAATGTACAAATATCATTTTATCAGGTAATGGATGACTTTAATACCTCACAAAGCACTGCTGCTTAGAGATCCACAGGCTGCATATGAACTCCTGACTTTCAGGTTTAATAACAACAGAGTATAAAGCGTAGAAGTGCCAGAAAATGTCTTACAGGGATTTGTGTCTCTGAGGAGCTGTAAAAAACAAAGTCAATTCAGTGGAAGTCTTTGGAATCTATTGTTTACTTTACTCCGAAGATCTAGGATTCTTGTCCTGATGTCTATGACTCTGCAAGTCAGTAAATACCTTGAAAAAGTGTGCAATATTATATGTGCATACGCCTGTGTTTTGGGAGGTTGTACAGATTTCATCAGCCACTTCTATGATTCATAACTAAAACTGTTTTTCAGACGCACTGCAGTAGGGCTTCTCAACTTCAGCGCTACTGACGTTTTGGGCTAGATAATTTTTCATTGTAGGGGGCTGTCCTGTGCATTGTGGGATGTTTAATGCCATTCCCAGTCTCCACCTACTAGATGCCAGTAGCAACCCCTCCCCCTCACTACCAGTTTTGGCAGCCAAGTCTCCGGACATGACCCCTGGGGGAAAAGTCCTCCCTGGTTGAGAACCACTGCACTACAGTACAGATATTATATGTAGTTTTTTTTTTTTTTTTCTAGCTTGTGAAATTTGTATCTGTTCTTACCACATCTGGTGATACATATTACTGTAGTTGCAGCTGTATTTCTCTGTGAAGTAAGCATAGTAATAAGTCAACCTTTTATTGTCTAATGCATTAATAGTGGAAGAGAAGGCAAACACAATCATATGGCCTAACCAGCTGAGCTCTGGATTACAACGTAGTGAATTTTGAGTCAAAATACTTGGGTTTCAGGCTTAGTTTTACCATTCTTAGTTTTGGGAACTTGCAAATAATCCTAATCCTGGATGTATTTTAGTGTTCTCATCTGTGAGAGATTATTAAAATTAACTAAGCCGATCTCATACAGTGTTTGAAAATCAAATATGATTATGACTATGAAAATGCTCTGTAAACTATACAGTTCTGTGGAAATATAAGACGGCATCATTACAAAAAAACTGTGCAGAATGGTAGGAAAATTGAATTGTGTTTTCTTTTAATAAACATTAGTGGAGGGAGCCCCAAAGGGGAGCCTGCCTTCTCACTGTGCTCAAATTGATCCATTCACTGTTAAATATATTCATTTTATCTCATCCTTTAAAGAATTTCTTTTTGAATGATTTGTAATGCTAAGATATATTGGTACAGTATTATAAACACATAATTCATAAATAAGCCAATAAACATATCAACAGTAAGGGCTCAAAAAAGGCTTTAGCAATAGACCTGTGATAAAAAATGTTAGTAGACCTCTACTCTGGAGAGCAGTGTTGGCCTTGTGGCTTCAAGAAGTGCTTTTTTCTTCATGTGACTCCAAGTTACTGTATACTGAACAAAGAACTTGATTTGGCCTTTTGTCTCTGGTTTCTGAAAATAACTCTTGGAATTCCCAAGCAATCGAGGTGCCTTCTGTTTTCTAAAACAACCAGGCAACATTGAAACATGTACAGATGAGTTGGGAGCCCTCAATCCCACCCTGGCAACAGACCTCAAAAAGAGGGGGGCACGATGTAGTCAATCATGTATACTTATTGAATGGATCGATCATAACTATGCATTAAGGACCTAGTCATGCATAGTCAGTGAGGCCTGGTGGCACAAATCATTAAGTGCTAAGCTGCTAACTGAAAGGTTGAAGGTTTGAACCCACCCAGTGGCTCCACACAAGAAAGATCTGGCAATCTGCTAAAGATTACAGACAAGAAAATCTTATGGGACAGTTCTACTGGGTCACATGGGATCTCTGTGAGTCAAAAATGACTCGACGGCACTTAACAACAACAACAGTGTACATGTTCTTTGAGTCCCCAGTGACTAAAGCACCTTGGATCTTGGAGCTCTCTTTTGGGGCTTCCTGGATTGTCAAGAACATCCATGAGCGGGAGAGGGTGTGGCACATCCCTGGGGACAATGGAAGTTTCATCCAGAGACCTTTCTCAGACCTTGCTGGATGGCATCTTTTCACTTATAGCCTTTCTGGTAATAGCAAATGAGCAACTGTAAGTATAGGTAATAGTCTCCATGAATTTTGTAAGCCATTTTAGAGAATTAACAAACCCACAAGAGTCATTGAGACGCTGACTTAGCTTGGGGTGGCTAATTCAAAAGAGAGCTGGGCAGGCAGTCGATTTGTGAAGATCCAGCTCTAGGTAGCTGGGTGATGGAGAAAGGCTACATAGGCAGTTGAAGAAGAAGGACAGAGTCTTTCTAGCTTGTGACCTAGCCCCAGGGGGCTAGAGAAAGAGAGAGGAGTTGGCTGGTCTGAAGTACAAGGAATTGTGCAGACTCCTAAGCCTACGGCTGGTACCTGATGACCTGGTTTCAGGTGGTTAGGAATGTTTTGATCTGGCTCAGTGTGGCCAGGAATGAAGTCTGACCTAATTCTGGGTGGTTAGGGTCAGAGAGGAAGTGCCATAAAAGTGACTGGTGATGAGTAATGGAGATGTGGGAAGGTGAAGCCTGGGTTAACTTCCACATGGCAATTGGATTCATACTGATTCTTATCACAAAGTTAACAATGAAGATGGGGTTTGCCTATCTTGACCCTTTATCTGCTCATTGTTTTAGCTGCTAAATCCATTGCCATCAAGTCAGTTCCAACTAATGGCATCCTCATGTGTGTCAGAGTAGAACTGTGCTCCATAGAGTTTTCAATGGCTGATTTTTTTGAAGCAGGTCACCAGGGCTTTCTTCCAAGGCTTCTCTGGGTGGACTCCAACCTCCAACTTTTTGGTTAGCAGCTGAGTATGTTAACTGTTTGCACCACCCAGGGACATACTAGCTACTGAGGGTTGTTAAACTAGGGGTTCTCAGGCTGGCTGAGTATCAAGATCACCTGCAGGCATCCTTTAAAATACAACTGTCTAGGCACAGCCCCAGATTGGCTGACTCAGAATCTCCAGTGATAGAACTCAGCATCAGTGTGTGATTCTGACATACAAACATGGTGAGAACTGACTCAGGCCCTTAGTAGTTAACAAGTTAGCTACTAATTAATGTCTTTACAAGCTTTGCAGAAAATAGGCCAGGGTATATAGGGAGGCTGCCAGGATGGAGATGCAGGTAGGAAAGTTTGAAGAATAAATCTTGCCTTCTTCTAAGGTTTTTCTAGAATGAACCCTGACTTTGTATTTATCTTTGTATATAACTTCAACTACTGTGCTGTAAAAAAAAAAAAAAAAAAAAAGTCTTATTTCTTTTTGCACTATGTTATGGGTTTCTATTAAAGAATTGTGGTACTGTGAATTACTTTTATATGGCCTTTCTAACCATGGTCTCTTAACTCTCACAAAATGGCTGGAACTATGTGAATAAAGTGTGTAAAACTCTTGCAGGGATTGACAGCGACTGTGCAAATAAGGTGCCTGTGGTCTACCAAGGGGATTGATCAGTTTTGACATTCCACTAGGCTTAAAAGAGCCAATCTCACAGGGTTTGAGGGGAACCCCACTGCCATCAAGAAGAAGAGCTGGGGGCAGATCATGTCTTTTGCACCCAGGATCCCTGTGCTGAGAACCTCCTAGACCCAGGAGACAGAGAGATCTGTAACACTAGAGATAGCTGGTGCAAGATGGCATGAGCAGTAGAAGCCAGAGACTGGTATAAGATGGCTGTCATGGTCTTCCCGGCCCATGGAGTGAGAGAGCTGAGTGCCTTTGGGCAGGAGGCTTCTTAGAGGAAGCATGTCATGGATTGAATTGTATCCCCCAAAAATGTGTTTCAACTTGGTTAGGCCATGATTCCCAGTATAGTATGGTTGTCCTCCATTTTGTGATTGTAATTTTCCTATGTGTTGTAAATCCTAATCTCTGCCTGTGGTCAGTGATGCATGATTAGATTATGTTAAAGAGGATTAGGGTGGGATGTAACTTCCTTGCTCAGGTCACATCCCTGATCCAATGTAAAGGGGGTTTCCCTGGGGTGTGGCCTGTACCACCTTTTATCTTACAAGAGATAAAAGGAAAGGGAAGCCAGCAGAGAGTGGGGACCTCATACCATCAAGGAAACAGCGCCAGGAGCAGAGCACATCCTTTGGACCTGAGGTTCCTGTGCTGAGAAGCTCCTAGACCAGAGAAAGACTGATGACTGATGACCTACCTCCAGAACCAACAGAGAACAAAAACATTTCCCTGGAGCTGATGCCCTGAATTTGGGCCTGTAGCTTATTAGACTGTGAGAGAATACATTTCTCTTCGTTAAAGCTATCCATTTGTGATATCTCTGTTATAGCAGCACTAGATGACTAAGATAAAACACTTATCAGCAGAGCTAAAGAGCTGTAACACTTGCCCGAGCAGGGCAGAGGCCAGGCCCAGGGAGGGCCTGGCAGCAGTAGGCCCAAGCAGGTCCTAGCAGTAGAGGCTGAAAGTGAGAAGTGAGACCTGCTTGCAGGCACGGTGGCCAAGAAGAAGCTGCCCTGATTGAAGAACTATATCCTGAGTTGTTCCTGTTACTTCCAAGTTGATTCTGATCTTGAATTGTAACCTGTTACTTCCCAAATAAAACCTGTAATTGTCAGTATAGTCTGTGAGTTCTGTGTGGCCTTTGCAATGAATTATCAAACCCAGCAGAGAAGTAGAGAATGCTAGGGGGAGGATGGCTCATGTCAGAATTGGTAAAAAAGGGTTAGAGAGTAGAGGCTACCTGACCTCCATCTCACAGGAATCAGCCTTGGGCTGATGCTGATGATTATTCTCTTTCCTCCTCCTGAAGTTAGAGGACTTCAGAAACCACTGCATTACAGGAATGCTATGGATTATATTTTCTATTTCAATATTCCTTGTATTCTTTTATCTTTATTAAGGAGAAACTATTTTCTAGGTACTCCAGATATTTTACAGCCTGCCATAGTTCGTATGGTGCAAGAATCATTGTTTAAAGAAAGCAAAGTAGACTGCTAGGCCTGGAAACCCACCCAAAACACATTATTTTTCAATATTTGCAAAGAAATGATAAAAAACTTCTCTCAGAAAGCTGCCTCTCTTTTCTCAATGGCTCTTCCTTTTTCTCGTTTACAAAATAGACACCATATCATCTTTTGAGCCTCAAAAGACTTCTGTGATTTTTATGGATACGGATTCTGCTGCCATTTAGCTTTCTGCCTCTGGGGATAGGTGAGCAGTGTCACCTTTGATTCAAGGGCCAGGCCATTTTAGATTGATGGACAAAGACACTTTCTGGGTAATTGCTATTCAGGGCAGGATTTTCACATATTTGGCAGAATCAATCAAAAGCTGGAGGTCAGTGACTTCCTATGGATTTGCGTAATTTACAGATGAAAACGTTTAGCCCTGTAATGTGTGCTTGCTGTATTATTTAAGACTATTCTATTTCGCTGTTGAAAATAAGATAAATAAATCAATAAACAATGAAGATAGGTTAAATGGTTTATAGAAGCAAGCTTATGAGATATGTTGACAGAGATACAGTAAATAGCATCTATGTGACATAAGGGATAGAAGGGCTTAGGCACCAAATAGTTGTGAGGCACCAAATATTCACGAAGCATTCAGGAAAAATGAACACGGACAGGATTTTGGAAGTGCTTGTACCCTATCCTAAGTGTGTTAACATACCCCATCTCTCTCCCCTTGCTGCTTGCTCAATGTTTCATGTTAATTCAATAAACCTCCTGATTAAAGTATCTTCATTTGGTCTGTAAGACTTTCTGTTCCGTGACATCTGGCAGTGCAACCAGAGGCTTCCCATCATACTAAGGTAGTTTCCCAGATGACAAGTCCTTTAGAACCTAAAATCCAGGATGTTTTGCACTTCTAAAAATAATGAGTGGATCATTAAAACAACTGCAAGATCTTTCTGCTATTCAAGTTTTGGTGTTATAGAAAATAGGTTTAATATCTTCCAGAAGAGTTTTTTGTGAAATGTGATTATTACCTGCTTTACTGATTGTATAATCAGTATTTCCTGTAGCCACTACTAGTTTCTCATTTCTATTTCTGGGTTATGATTTTATTTAAAAAATATTAGAGACATGTCTGAAAGCTTTGATTCACTACCATGAAGTCTGTTTTCTTCTAAAAACAGATCTTATATGATGATTAAAGTGTGTTTAAAATTTAAACTCTACTTTTAGATTTTATACTTCCTAAAACCTTTTTAAAATCTTAAAATGTAATCACAAAGAAGCCCGAAAGTTCTGTATTTGCTTACATTAAGTGATGTTTTTCAAAGTAGGTCCTGCTTGAATTGATTCTGAAGGCTTCCCTGACATTGCTTAATATCTATATTTGTAGGAGATTTTAGGTTTGTGTTTGCATCTGCTCTTTTATATTTCGTTGTTCACAGAAACCAGAAGGAGTATCATTTTGTGGTTTGCTTACTATTTATAATTGAAATTCTCTTGAGTCAGCGGTCATATTAACTTATGGGTTTTGATGTTAGCAATTTACCTTCCCACTGTTTATTTTTTTCTATAAGTAGGAATTTGCCATTTAAGCATACTATTTCAGAAAGGGATAATGAAAGTGAACAACCTGATTGCTGATGAATCTGAACATGATTAAACAGTATGGGACTAAGTCTCCATTTCTCTAGTGGTGAAAAGGCCTTGCATTACAAAAATGAAGGGATGATTGATTCATACATATCCTAAAATAGTCTTTGCTTTGGCTGCAGGATATTTATATTCGTGAATTTGTAGTCATCATTTCTGAAAACACATTTAGAAAAGTAATTTTGCAAATCATCTGGTAACATATAGCTTGAGCGCTTAAGCTCATGAGTCATGAGTCAAACTCCACATAAAATCCTGGAGTCAGACTCCATGTGAAATCCTGGGTTTAACCATAACGACCTTGTGACCTTAGACCAGTTACTTAACCCCATAGACCTCATGCTCCCCATCTGTCAAATGAGTTACAAGAACAGCCACCTTATTGGGGTATTATAAAGATTAAATGGAATAGCACATAGAAAACTCTTCATGCAGTGCATAGAATGCTGAAAGAGTTGTGTACTTGCTTTGTTGTTGTTGTCATCAAGTTGGCCACGACTCATGGCAACCTTTTATATAAGGGAATGAAACGTTGCCTGGCCCTGTTGTTAATTTTATTTTCTAATATTTAGTTGAGTTTAGCATTTTTTAATTTATTTTTTTGAGCAAGGCTCGGGGATTAGAAAGATGAGTCAGACATTGGCCCTTCAATGGAGGCTTTCACAATCTAATTAGGGAGAAAAACATGTAAGAAATTATTTCACTGTAATAAGATAAAGGCATGCAGTTGGAGCACTGGCAGTACAGAGGAGGGCTAATTACCCCAATGTGGAGGGTCAGGGAAGATTTCTAGATAATCACAAAAGCGAAGTAAAATGTAGTCAGTGGGTTAGAAGGAAATAGCTTAAGCAATGACCAAGAGACATGTAACACCTTGCTATATATGCAAGTAACCAGAAGTTGCTAGTTTCCAGCAATTAAGATACAAAATAGGATGGGAAGTAAGTTGAGAGAGGTACCCTCCTAGTGATGCCATACTAAGGAGTTTGACCATTGTTAGTCTTTGACTGATGGAGACAGAATGAGAGTTTAAACACAGGACTGGGCTATGGAACTCTCTGGATGATGTATGCAGGATTGACTTAAGGAAGCCAAAGCAGAGAGACAGACACACTACTTAGAAGAGATAACCACCATTTGTGTTGAGGCTGTGCAGTAGAGGTGGAGGGGAGGGCTGGGTATGAAAAATGTTTGAGAGGTAAAAAAAGACAGGACTTGGTGATTGGTTGGAATGTACGAGTGAGGGACAGAAAAATTTGGGATGGATCTAGGTTTTGGATTGAATAATAGGATGGATGGGGCTGCTATTAACTGAGACAGGGAATACAGGAGCAGGATAGAGCCTGATGGGGGTGTAGTAGAGATAAGTACACAGTGATGATGGATTCACATTGTTATCTTTTCTTATGAAATGAGGATCTGAGGATGAGGGTAGTAGACTTAAGTCAATGAAAGGGAAGAGCTTCATATTCCTTATATTATTCACTAGTCTCCAAGAAGAAATTGTAGTTGAATCCATATATACTATTTAAAACTCAAAGCAGGGAAAAGTATTGAACTTTATTACGAAAAAAGGAACTATCATTTATTTTTTATTGTATTTATGCCAGATCCCTCTGTAAAGGGTCTTGTTGTATATATTCACTTTTTTCTTTTTTTTTTTTAATCTCAAGACTCTCTTAATTACTCTTACTTTTGTTTTACAGATTTCTCATTTTTGTCTTATTAGGGGGAGAACCTGAACAATTTCATCTAAATGCCATTTTTAAACAAATCACGTATTCAGTTAAACTCAACACATTTTTATGAGGTACTTTGCTCCACCAGATGCTGAAAGGAATGGTACAAAAAAACAAAATATTAATATTTTATACCCTTACAAGAAATATATGTTTTCAATCATTACCTTCAAATATATTATATTAAATCTCTCTTTCCTTTTCTGGCTACTTTTACAAAAAATTCAATCCATTTCATCTCAGAGGTTTTGGTAGCTCCATTGCTGGCTGGACTTGTGTTTTAAGGAACTTGGAGGATGGAGGAGGCAGGGTCTGCTTTTTTTTTCTTCTTTCTTCTCCTTTTCCAGCATCTGGCTTCCTGGAGTGTGAGATAGGAAGGAGAGTTTGGTAAAGCAGGGGTAATTTTACTTAACTGGTTTTCTATTTGTGTCCTTGACCTCAGTCTGCTTTGGTTTTGCTCTGCTTTGCTCTAGTTCCATCTGCTTCTGTTAGACTCTGCTAATGTGGTGGTTTCTGTGATGCTAAGCTGGTGCGTGCTGTTCCCAAGGGGTAGAGTTTAGCTTTACCTTAGCTCTTCCCATGAGGCAGCCATGACTTTCTTCAGCCCCCATGCAGTCTCGGGGTGGGATTATCTCACTTGGCTTGTTGCTTCTGGAGAAGAATGCAGCTTCTTCCCTCTCCTCTAACTTCCACGATCATTCACCTTGAGCCAGGTTAACACTGTGTTCCTCTTCTGTGCCCTCTAAAGCAGAAATTTAAGTGGTTGCCCCTATCTTATTCCTTAGTTTACTTCACCATGGCTTCTTTGCTCACTAGCATTGGCTACTCAATGAGTCTGCTGTCTCCAACAATTACCAGGTATGTATTAGGTACCAGTCTTGTGTTCACATGTATCTTCCAAACTCAGGGAACACAGGAGAAGGACTCCTAACAACTCTCCCCTCGTTCTTTTTTTTGAACACTGTATTGTGTTTTAGGTGCAAGTTTACACAGCAAATTAGTTTCTCATTCAACAATTCATACGCAAATTATTCCTTAACATTGGTTGCTATATCCACAATGTGTCAGCACTCTCCATTTCCATCCTGCTTCTCCCACTATTCTTTGCTTTGCTCCCAACGACAGCTGCATCAAGAGCATACAAATTTTGTGGCTCATAGGCAAGCAGCTAGGGCGTAATAACAAGCTCCCCTTTTTGTAGTCTCTCTCATCTCGAGTGCTTCTCTCAGAGCTCATTCTCAATTTGACTTTGGAAAGGGGAAGCATTACCATAAACACTGTACTTTACATGTAGCTCCTTATTCAGATCTCAGTTTTCTCATCTCATCCTCAAATCCATGTGACTCTCTTGTTCCCTTCTTATACAGACTGATAGGAAGGGGGTGGTTGACGTACTGGTGCCATGTTTGCCTCTTCTTAATAAGACCTTGGAAGACTGTTGGTTGCTTTCTTTAGAATGTAGGATATTCTCTTTACAATGTATGTTTCTTTGTCTTAAGCTTTCAGCCTTAGCTACAATTCCAGGATAACAGGAAATGTTCCATTCAAATCCGTGTTACCAAATTTAACCCTAAAACAAACTTCAGCGTGATTTGTGGAAAGAGCTATTTAAGGAGCTTCACACAGAAGAGATTTCTGTAGCACCACAAGAGATATTGTTCCTTCCCAAGGAAACCACATCCACTTGAAAAGAAGTCAGATGATCATAGAGAAAGATGCTAATGAACAAGGCTGGGAAAGGCATTCTTTAGGACAGCAGAAAATCAGAGGAACTTTAGTGGACAGACGACTACCCTAAGAGTTAGTATATTAACCTTGGTTCATTACTCAATTGCCTTATGTGCAAGTCACTTTACCTCCTTGATCTTTGCACTTTTTCTCCGAAAAGAGAGGCATTTAGACAAAGTGATCTTAAAATGCTATAATTCTATGACTCATATATACGATTCTAATAACTTTCCGTATTAAATTTAAGCTTTGTTAAGGTCTGCCTCTTAATAGTTACATGAGGCAATTCGTTAGTATCTTCTCACACCTGGAATTTATCATAATGATTTGGTTAAATTTGGAATTAAATTGTTCCAGGACAGATTTCACCAATCCTTACAAAACACAGAGACATTAAGTATAAGTTCATTAAATGGCATTAAAGAGCTGAGACAGTATTGAGAGATGACTAATCTACATATAGGAGTAGACCGGGCACTAAGAAAATATGGTTTACTAATTAAGTAGCAAGAGAAAGAATACATAAGGGTAGAGCCAATTTTTATATCTCTACCTATATACACCATAAAGACACATACACACACGCATTAGTATAATCAATATATATCTATACATTGATTGAGTGGAGATATATATGTATATACACACACACGCACATACACACACGTGGATTCTAGGAGCCCTAGTGGCACGGTGGTTAAGCGTTCGGCTGCCAACCAAAAAGTTGGCAGTTTGGACTCACCAGCCACTCCTTGGAAACCCTATGGGGCAGTTCTACTCTGTCCTATAAGATTGCTATGAGTTGGAATCTACTCGACGGCAATGGGTTTGTTTGTTTGTTTTTTTAATATGGATTCCAACCTTTCAAAGCAACTAATTTTACTGACCAGAGACAGAAAGCTGTAGCCATCCCACTTCTAGTGTTTCAATTACATTCATGATACCTTCCCTGTGGTGAGATAGATGCATGACCCATTTTATCTTCACACCATTAAGCATCTACTTCTTCTAACTGCGATTTTTCTACTCTGAGGCTCACTAGCAGCATTTTAATTAAGATGTGCCTTCAGAAGTAAGTTTGCTTTTGTAGAGAGAATGCATTTACTATAAGAATTGCAGGTATTACTGCCCTTATGACCATTGATACTTTTTATGGATTAGTATACAGACATTCTAATGCATAATAGGACTGATAATGCCAGTATGAAATGGATCCAGTTATCCAAATCAGGCTTTAGAGCTGGCAGGTTGGAGGGCCAGGCCCAGCCTGTGTTGACCTGAAATGCCTCTTAGGACCAAGAACGTAGGGCTTTCCATAGATAGGAGCACATGTCTCTGAGTGCCTTTTTCTTCAAGTGGGGCAATATTGAATTTATTTGTCAATACAAATGGTGGGAAATACAAATGGTGGGAAAAAGCATTCTCATATTAGACACTGATTTCTGCAATTATCATTAAAATTTCCACTTTAGACTTACATGAAAAATGAACTTATATAGTCTTTAAAGGAAAATATAAACAACTACATTCATGAGAGTTCATATATACATGTATGTGTGTATCTATGTATTTTTTAGTTAATTAATAGTTGCAATCTTTTTTCACAAGTGGAGAACAAGAAAGTGTATC
The DNA here is from genome assembly GCF_000243295.1 of Trichechus manatus latirostris. Taxonomy (NCBI): domain Eukaryota; kingdom Metazoa; phylum Chordata; class Mammalia; order Sirenia; family Trichechidae; genus Trichechus; species Trichechus manatus. Next base: position 2,571,183 of record NW_004444178.1, read on the forward strand.
TCTTGTCTAATGTCATGACTTTACCAACCACACAATTTAAGAATAGAAAGCTCTTCTACACTGTTTTCGTAATTATTCTAAGCACATCTAACCCTAGTACTTCATTTATCTTTTATCTTCTACCCTATGCTCAGCTAAAGAGTCAGCTCATAGAATCCTTTCTATTGTTGTAAGAAGGAAAGGAGCTGACTTGTATCCTAGTTTGTTCTTCATGCTAAGAAACATCTGTTTTTCTCCCTTTGACTTTCTATTATAACACATCTCCGTACCATCGCATACTTTCTATCAACCTGGGAGAAGGAAGATGTACAACATCTTCTTCAACAAGAAGGAAATATTTGTCATTGCATTCAGTCATTTATTCAATGTGACAAATATTTATTGAGCAATACCAAGTACTGAGAATTGTTCTCCCTACTGAGAACAGAGTTGAAAGAAGAGATCCAAATATCTATCCTCTGGAGCTTACATTCTAGTGGGGCATACAGACAATAAACAAGAAATGCCATAGCAAAATATATAAGAAATTAGATAAGTGCTAAAGAGAACAATAAATCAGGTGAAGGGAAATTAAATAGCAAGGGTTTATATTTTACATAGGGTAGTCTGAGAAGACCTCACAGAAAGTGTGACATTTAAGTCAAGACTCAAAGGGAATATGAATGTAAACCCTGGGGATAACTAGAGGAAAAGTATTCACAAAGTTTGTTTATTCCACAAATATTTACTGAATGCCTACTGTATGCTAGAAATATCATGGTGAACTACCTAGACTAGATTCTGTCATCCTTGAGCATGAAATTTAGTTTTCAATTCCTTAGATATATTTCTTGTCTCTCAGATTCCATGTTTTCTTTGGGCGATTTACAATGAATAGCCCTACTTAGCTTTAGAACTGCCTTATAAGTGTATTTTAAAAAACTAAAATTAGAGCTGAAATGAATAAAGATTTAACTGATTTAACTAAACAGTATCTTCCTAAGCCAAAGCTGAAGTGTTTCAGTGGGGGAAAAACAAAACAAAAACACTGAAGTGGAGGTCGGCGACCTTGGTTCCTAGTTCCAGCTCCTCTTCTAACCAGTGTGCTGTGAAAATGCCACAGGGCACTTCAGGAAGCTGGGTTCATTTGCTGTTATGATCAATTTCATACAACTGGGGATCTATAATTTTAAGTGAATGGAATAGAATGGGAAATGTTTTACTTTTTGAGTTTAAACAAACACTTAATCCTGCATTATTGTTTGGAAAAAAACTTTTACAGATATTATGATACAAGTTCAATGCTAAAGCACCTTGAGCCATTACCAGCAAGAATTCTTTTCTTTTCTTTGCCTTTAAAATTATCATTGTGGGACCTCAGCAGCAGAATTTTAAAAAAAAGAAAAGAAAGGAAAAAAAAAAAAAAGATTTTTCAGGCAATACTCCTGTTACTAACCTCAGTGTATTTGCTCCATGCAGTTGGAGAAGAGTTTGGCTGGCAGTTACCAGAGACTGGGCAGGAAGCACCTGGTGGCTGTGTATCACAGTGAAAGTGGGAAATCAGGGAACCTAATGTTAACTCTTTCCAAGTTTGCAGGGAATCTTTAAAATCTTTCCTTCGGTCTTGATTTTATGAAATGCAGTTTTACCTTTTGCAAAGCCAACTTCTGTACACTTGCTGTTGTTGTCAGTTACCACTGGGTTGATTCCAACTCCTGGTGACCCCAGGCATACATTTGTGGACGGTAAAGAAAAAGTACTATCATATTTCCATTTAAAAGGAGGAATATGATTAAAAGAGTTCAGGTGACTTTTCTCAAGGTCACACAACCAAAGCTTGAATTTTTGTATGTGAGACAAAATTTATCTCAAGCAGAGACTAGAAAAGTCAGTATGAAAGACAGCTGGATTTACCTATCAACAGTATTTCATGAAGCAATGCTCCCTCCTTCTTGAAATCCTTTATTGCTTGATGTCCTAGATCCAAGTGTATTTCAGTTCTCCTTCTGCCTCATTGTCCACTCTTTTTCCATCTCCTTTATTGGTTGTTCATCTCCCCAGGGTTTAAACTTCAGAGTACCCTCAGTCCTCAGACCTTTTTTGTTTTCTTCTCCTGTCACTAATTTCCTGAGTTATAACTGTTCTTCAGTGTCTTTAAATACCATTAATACATTGCCAATTCCAAGTTCTGACCTCTCTCCTGAACTCCAGATTTATAGGTCCAGCTCAGCGCTTCCATATGAATGTCTAATAAGCATCTCACATTTAACAGGTTTAAAACTAAATTCCTTGTTTTGTTTCCAGTACTTGCTCCTGCACGGTTTTCCCCATCTCTATTTCAGGAAATCAAAACTCTGTTCTTCCGGTTACTCAGGCAAAAAAATTTGAAATCATACTTGACTGTATCTCATAATCCACATCTAGTCAGTCAGCAATTTCTACTAGCTCTAATTTCAGAATTTATCTGGATTCAGAACACCTTTCTCTACTATTACCTCTGTTACCTTGGGTCAAGCTGCCATCATCTTTCATAAAGGATAATTGCAATAAAGCAGTTTGTACTTTAATCTGGATCTCCTGACTTTTCATCCAGGGCTCATTCCAAACAACAATGAAAGATCAGACCTAGTTTATGTTACAAGGCTACCCTGTACTGGAGTCATCTGGAAGGACAAGGGCACAGGAAAAGTCTTAAAACACACTCTCACTATATAATATATATCCTTAGGTCTTTAAAGATGTCACTTTGAGGACTAAGGTGCACCTGACCCAAGCCATAGTGTTTTCAATCTCTTCATATGCCTGCGAAAGCTGGACAATGAATAAGGAAGACCAAAAAAGAATTGATGTCTCTGAATTATGGTGTTGGCAAAGAATATTGAATATACCATGGACTGCCAGAAGAACAAACAAATCTGTCTTGGAAGAAGTACAGCCAGAATGCTCCTTA
>NW_004444178.1:2574211-2591449 GCF_000243295.1 Trichechus manatus latirostris
TGTTGGCAAAGAATATTGAATATACCATGGACTGCCAGAAGAACAAACAAATCTGTCTTGGAAGAAGTACAGCCAGAATGCTCCTTAGAAACAACGATGGTGAGACCTCATCTCACGTACTCTGAACATGTTATCGGGAGGAATCAATCCCTGGAAAAGGACATCATGCTTGGTAAAGTAGAGCGTCAGCAAAAGAGAGGAAGACCCTCAATGAGATGGATTGACACAGTGGTTGCAATAATGGGCTCAAGCGTATTGAGGATTGTAAGGATGGCGCAGGACGGGGCAGTGTTTTCTTCTGCTGTACATGGGGTCACTATGAGTCAGAACTGACTCAACAGCACCTAACAACAACAATAATATATCTTTAAAAAAGAATTTTTACAGGTTCCAAAGGAGTTGAACACAACAAGATAAGACACACAAACTGTTTTTTTCCTTTGTTTTCCTAGAGAAAAACATGAGTATCTTCAATTCACCAATGCTTTATATAAGTAGTGCCAGAAATCAGAATTTAGATTGTTTTGCTTGGGACTTTGTGTTTTCCAGAATTCATTTGGAAACTAAACTCTGTTGGGGAGCAAAAATTAGGAAAACAAAGACTGAGGTAGGAATGGAGGAAATCCTCAGCTTTCCCCGCATCCACAAGTAAGAGAAAAATCCAGACAGCTGAAGCATTTGGAGAATTCAGCTGCTTCGGATTATGGGCTTTAAAACCCTCTCTCTTCAATAACCTCCACCCCCATACAAATGCACAAAATTTAACACTAAAAATGTTTGTAGCAGCTGTGAAAATGGCCAACCATCAGAAGAGAAAGTAGAGAAATAGGAATCTTTGAGTGTTTTGTTTGTTTTGGTTTTCACTTCCTAGTTGCCCAGTGATTTACTTCTTTTTATGGATATTTAAAAAAAAAACTCACCTGAATATTCATATACACATAAACCCTACAGATGTAAGACACTTAGGAATTAATGGTTTTCCTATAGCTATGGCTATAATTCTGTGACAAATATTTCTCCATAAGGAATTTTAAATTCTTTAAAAATTCTATCATTAGTACCTTTTATTTCCCATTTTCCCAAAGTCATGATTATGCTAGAGTGGATGAGTATCTGGAAAAATGTCCAATTCAGCTGGGCTTCCCTATACCAAATGGATAAAAGGGAGAAGGCAATAAATATGTTGATCAAGTGTAATTTATTTTTATATTTGAAATACTTCACACTTATTAGTATGCTTTTTGCTTGTTAGATCATATTTCTTTTTTGCAAGGATTATAAATATAGTCATTATGTAAAAATGGCAGTAAACAGAAAGTCTATATTTTTCCTCTGATTCCTTCCTAAGTCTTGTTCTTGCAATTCTAATTAAAGTCTGATGGGTATCAGACGGGATGATGGAAAGAAACTAGCATTTATGGAATTTCTACTATTCTCTGTATCGGACTATTTTAATAATCATAACATAATTTAATCCTCATACAACTGAGTGAGGTAAATCTTAAAATCTTCACTTTGTAGCCGCGGAAACTGAGTCTCTGAGAATCTGAAGTCTTAAGCTAGTAAGTGCAGATTGCATGCTCACGATGGCATGGCACTGCTCAGCATGAGGAGGAGCAGAGACAACAGGGAGGCAGGAACATTACAAGCCCCCATTATCCATCTCATTCTTCAGAGGGAAATCTCATGAACTTTTCCTTTGATGTTTGCTTAAAGAGACTAAAAAATAAGCCTAAGATTGCTAAGCATGAAAAATGTTTTCCTTGTTGTATTTATCCACGTTACATTTTCTTTTACATATATAACATTTGCAGAAGCAAATAATATTTTTGACTTCACATAACATCTCTTCTTCCCTCTTTGATTTTGAATTCGGAAAAAAAAATATGTATTTCCCTCAGGCCTCATAATGTATTTATTGGGTCAAGACTGAAGTAGAATGGTGAATCATTGGATTGAAGTCCGTCAACTTTGTAAGACTCTAAATTGTTTTGCACTTTTCCTTCCTGGGTTTTTTTTTTTTTTTTTTTTAATTTTCTAGGGTCTTCAATCACGTAAGTGATAAAATTATGTAGAGTTTTCCTTCTGCACTTCAGTTTTCAATTTATCATTTCTTGTTGTAGTTATCATCCATTCCAGATGAGCTGCCAGTTCATTCAGAAGTTATTAGTGGACACAGATATGAAGTGCTGTCTTCGTATTGATGCAATCAGCTATAGTGTCTGCTAGAGTGTTCAGCTGTTGAAAGTACTTAGGAAGTGTAATTATAGGAGATGAGGTATGGTATCCTGCCCGTGTCAATAGTTCTGGTTAACAGCTCTGTTACTACAATGCTACCCTCTAATGGCACACTGAGGTATGCCCCAGAGCAGGTCGCAGAAGAATTTTGGCAATGTTGGGGAGGAAATATCTGAAAACAAAATTAGAAAAATAATTCTCTTCAGTCTGCCTGGATATTTCTTAAGAAAAAATATATATTAGCGTATTTTCTAAGAATTAAGAAAATGTGATATATATTTGTCTTTAATCGGCTATATATTTTCACAATAGTTACTTTGGAACTTTTTGGCCAATGTCGGCAATAATCTTTCTTAAAAACTAAACAACACAAAGCAAAGCAAACTTAGCTTATTAAAACTTCCGCTTCCTAAATCTTGGCTAGACATCATGTTTTCTGAATCCATGTATTCTCTGCAGTGCATTTATTTTTAATTGAATATGGAAATGTGAAAAATAGGAACTTTAAACTGTTTTAAATAGCAACCCATATCTGAAATGTCTCGCAATGTGAATGACAGGCAATTAAATCTACTTTGCATAAACTTGAGCTTGAAGAGGAAACCAACTGATCCTTTGAAGACTGAGAAGAAAGAAGAATGAGGTATTTACTCATTCGCTTCATGCTGTGGTCCTCTGAAGCAGGGAAGACAATTGATACAAAATCAGGAGAGTAGAAATTTTTTTTTTTTGCAACAGATGTTAATATTATTTAAATGTTATTCCTTATAAAAGGAAGAATATTTAAAAAAATAAAAGAAACCTTTTTACTAATAAGTGAGGCTCAGATTTGTCATTACAGATCAGCAGCAGAGAGCCTCTTGGGTTTTTCAAATAGCTTATTTTGGGATGGGATGCTATCTATTTATATAAATACCATGTCTTCATAAAGTGAAATATCATAGTACTATGTACTTAACATCTGTTATAGCCTGACACAGAAAAATCATAAATAAAATCCTATTTTGCTTCCTATAGGTATTAGAATGAAGTTTATATGAATCTATTTTATTAGCCTCACACATCTAGACCCCTTCCTTAATAATGACAGCATGATTCGCTGTATGTTCTTTTCAAGTATTTTTTTCCTGTATCTCATACTCTACTGTTAAACTTTCATCTTTAGGCCCATTATTTCTCCTAAGACATTTTCTGCCAAACAGATTTCCTTCATAAAGGTGGGTGCCAAAAACTGATAAAAGTTAATGTGATGTACTAAAAGGGGAAAAAAGAAAAAGATTTTAAGTTTCAAAATCTTTGCAATTTTCAACATCCTTGTAGTTCCTTGGCTACAAGAAACTTATAACATACGACCAAATTATGCACTTTCTTCCTGCAAAATCTGTCTTTCTAAATTATGTTTTTAACATGGATTTTTCATATGTTTGTATATTAACATAAGGAATCCTAGTGGTGCAACAGTCAAGCACTCAGCTGTTAATTGAAAGGTTGGTGGTTTGAACTCACCTGACAGTACTGCAGAAGAAAGGCCTGGCAATCTGCTTCCATAAAGATTACAGCCAAGAAAACCCTATGCGGCAGTTCTACTCTGTCACATGAGGCTGCTATGAGGCAAAATCGTCTCAGCATCTAACAACAATATAATAATATAGCAGGCATTTATTTAGAACCTATAGACACTAGTGATATACCAAAAAACAAAACAAAAACCAAAAAACCAAACCCGTTGCCATAGAGTCGATTCTGACCACTAGTGACCCTAGAGGACCGAGTAGAACTGCTCTATAAGGTTTTCAAGGAGCAGCAGCTGGTGGATTTGAACTGCTGACCTTTTGGTTAGCAGTCATATCACTTAACCACTGCGCCACCAAGGCTGCGCTAGTGATATCCAACTAAAAAAAAAAAAAAAAACCCATTGCCCTCGAGTCAATTCTGACTCATAGCGATCCTATAGGACAGAGTAGAACTGCCCTATAGGATTTCCAAGGAGTAGCTGGTGGATTTGAACTGCCGACCTTTTGGGTAGCAGCCTTAGCTCTTAACCGCTACGCCGCCATGGTTTTCACTAGTGTTACAGATGGATATAATTCTGCCTTTAAGAGGCTTGGAATACAGTTAGGGGGAGAGGCTGGAAAAATAAAATAACTATGATACAATCTGTTGAGTGCTACATTAGAGGTTGATGTCGGGTGCTATGTGTGAACAAAAGAGAATTCCCTAATTCAGCCTGGTCTGGATGGGAATGGGAGGTTCAGGAAAACTTCCTGAAGCAAGAGCTGCCTAAGTTAAACTCGAAAAGATGGATTTAACGAGGTGGAGAATAACCAGACTGCAGAGGGTCTCATTTGCCCCATAGAGGAGTGTTTATTTTATCTAATAACTTGATGGTTCTTCTCCATTTGTTTTTTTTTTTTTTTTCCTGCTCCAACATAGCAAAAGGATGTGATACTCTCCTATTAGAAACTGTCTCTGGAAGGATCCTTATACAATTACGGAGCAGGTGTGATGATAGATTTATTGGTTGTTTTACATTATCTGTGCACTTTACCACATCTGTTCTCCAGGGATCTCAAATACTGTAGACTTTTAATCATATTTATAGCTTGTCTAGTTCCCTTATGATTGGTTTCGGGGCCTTGGAGAGGAATGGTGCATAATGGTGGTAACGGAACAGGTGGGAGAAAGTCAACAGTGCACATTAATTTTTGTCACTCTGAAGGAGACTAATGAATAAGGTGAATAGTTTAGTTGCTTAATATATAGCAAGCAGGAGCAACAGGTATGTAAGATTCTTTACTTGATTTATTCATTGAAATAAACTATCAGTGTATTTTACAAAATACTATGGAAAGAAGAACTGCTTTCACTACAGTGACAAAAAGTTATCCATAAGGATGATATTTTTACCATAAAAAAGTCTCATAGAACTCTATATGCTAATATTCACTTCAAACATACTTTTCATCAATAATTTGTATTTCTAATAGATATGTAATGAAATCACTACATGCGTTCTGTCTTCAGCTGAAATTAGCACTAGTGGATTAAGTGAGGAGACTCCAAGGTCCTCTCATTCAGTCCAACATTTCCTAAAATAACCTCTTTTCAGATTATTTAATTACAGATTAAGATTATTTAATTATTAAATACCGGGTTTTTGTACAACATTTTTTTTTTTCCCTGAAGTCCAAAACATTATCTTATTCTTCTAGTTTATTTTACCTGTTTGTACACATCTTGGATACATGAATGAGACACGGAAAAAAGAAAAATAGGATTAATGTGTAGATGTTCCACAAAAGTCATTAAATACCTGGTGTTAAGTAAGTGAAGGAAAGAAGAATGTGAACAACTAAAAATTAAGAAATTTGGGGGCACTCAGTAAGCGTTGGCATGATGGATTTACTAATATGAGAGTCAGGATAGCACGGTGATAAGAGGGCAGGGTCCTGAGCCTGAAGCCCTGAGTATGGATTCTGAAGCCACCTCTAGAGAGCTTGTGAATAGCGGTGAATAGCTAACTTCTCTTAGCCTAAGTCTCTTATACTGTAAAATGAGAATAATAGTATCTACATCAGAGGGTTTTATGAAGATTAAATAGGATAAATTATATTAAGTATTTAGGAAAGTATCTAGCACAGATTGGACAGCAATATAATTTAGCTGTCATTATCTTTATTAACATTATCATTATTATTGACAAGTATAAGATACTATATATTTCAAGCATTTATATGTTTAACATATTTACAACTGAGTTGTGCCCAGTTCAATATACTTAGCACACATATATTGCTTTCCTGAGGAATAAGGTCAGAATATTTCTAGTCTAGACCTCTTTTCTGAACTTCAGATCAGTATATCCTGTTGGGCTCTTGTCTTTGATGCCGTAATTAAAAAACCTCCATCCCTTTACTACTCGTTTTGCTCTACAACCCTCTGCTCCCTATTACACCATCATAAATATGTGTATTACCTAAGCCAACACATGCACAAACTATCCTAGAGTCCTTTTTATCTAATTCACCCACTAATTCACCCTAATCAATCAACAAGTTGTATTCATTGTACCTCATAACTGTTTATTACCCACTCTCCCTTATTTCAATCAACCTTTCCGCTCTCCCTCCTTTCCTTACTTTCTTCTTTCCTTTAAATTTTCTTCTCCCCAAATGAAACAGGGTTGAGAAAAATCCACTTGTCACACTTAATATTTATTGGTGGGGTTAGGGGTACTCCATTGTATCTCTTAGCTCCACTGAGAAGCTCAAACCCTGAAAATACTTTATTTCTAGCTAATTTTTTAAAAACATATGTGTAGGTTTGTTTATTCATAACTGAAGTCAAGATGCAAAACAGTTTCATCACCACAAAGTTCTTTTAGCCCTTACATAACCACAACCACCTCCTTCTGCCCCATCCCACCTCTACCAACACCATTCCTAATATCAAACAACCATTACTTGTTCTCCATTTCTAAAATTTTGACATTTCAAAAATGTTATAGGAAAATGTATATAACCTTTTGGAATTGGCTTTTTCATTCAGCATAATTACCTGAAGATGCATCCATGTTACTGTGTGTTTCATTAGTTCCTTTTTATTGCTGAATCTTGGGTCCCAGAAGTACTTTACTCCTATGTACTTCTTAAGATCAACTTAATTGAGGTACAACTTATAGACAATAAAATGTACTCATTTTAAGTATATTGTTCAATAAATTTTGACAAGTATATAAGGACATAGAATATTTGAACAATATTATCAACCAATTCAATCTAATTGCCATTTATAGAACACATTACCCCCAACAGCAGAATACATATTCCTTTCAAATTCACATGAAATATGTACTAAGATAGAACACATTAGTGGTTATAAGACAAATCTCAATAATTTTAAGAGGATTTTTCAGTCATATAAAGTATCTTCTCTGGAAGATACAATGGAATTAAATAAAAATCAATAACAAAAAAACTATTTGGAAAATTCCCAAATATTTGTAAACTACATAATACATTTCTGGATAACTCAAGAGTCAAAGGAGAAATCAAAAAATAAATTAGGAAGTATGTTGAACTGAATGAAAATGAAAACACATCAAAATTTTGGGGAAGATACTGAAGCTATATTTAAGGAGAAATTTACAGTACTAAATGTCTACTTTTAGAAAAGAAGAAAGGCCTCAAATCAGTCATGTAAGTTTCTATCTTAAGAAATTAAAAAAAAAGTAAAACCAAAATAAGAAGAAAAAAAGATCTTCTAAATTATTATAGATCAGAACAAAAATCAGTGGAATCGAAGATAGAAAATAATAAAAAAAAATCAATAAAGCCAAAATTTGGTTCTTTGAGAAAATCAATAAAATTGATAAATTGTTAGCCAGACTGATCAAGGGAAAAAGACAGAAGTCACAAGTTATTAGTACCAGTCATGTGAGAAGTAACATCACTGTAGACTCTATTGACATTAAATGTATAATAGGGGAAAATTATGAACAACTTTACGCCAATAAAATCATAACTTACATCGTCAAATTCCTTGAAGACACAAACTGCTAAAGCTCATTCAAGAAGAAATAAACAGCAGATATAGTCATCTATTTTTTAAAGAAATTGAATTTGTAGTTAAAAACATTCACACTAAGTAAACTCCAGGACCAGATGGCTTAAGTAGTGAATTTTACCAAACATTGATGGAAAAAAAATATAAATTCTACATAAAATATTTCAGAAAATGTAAGGAAGGATTGATTCTGAGCTCATTTTGTAAGGACAGCATTACCTGATCTTAAAACCCACACAGACATTGTTAGAAAACTACAGACTAATAGCTATGCAAAAATTCCGAACACAAAGTTTCAGCAAATTCAGTCCAGCAATATATAAAAAGAAATTTAGATAAAAATGGATAAACAAATTGCAATGCTACAACATGATTGGATCACAAAATAATTAAACTGAGGAAAAAATGGCACGCAGAAAAAGAGCAATACTGTATTTATATACATGTACCCAAAATATTTGAAAATGCAAATTAATTTATAATGCTAAAAAGATAACTGATACCTGAAACAGGATTGAGTGGGAGGGTCAAGAGGAAATGATTATAAAGTGGCAGAAGGAAACTCTTAAAGGCGATGGACATGTTCCCTATCATGATTGTGGTGATGGTTTCATGAGTATGCATATGTCAAAACTAACCAAATAATATAACATAAATATGTGTAATTTATTTTATGCCAAATGAACCTTAATAAAGCTGTTAAAAAATTAAAAGGCACATTGAGAAATTTCAGATTTCTTGGTTCTTCTGAATAAATTTAATAATTTTTAAGAAAAAAATACTGAATTAATTATTTTTGTCTCCATTGTGGGCCAAAAGACAATGCCAAAAAATGGTATGTCGTCCTCAATTACGTGAATTTGTCTAGGATGTATTTTAGTATTGAAGGCATAAGTGAATATCTCTGAAGTAATGTTATAAACTATGCTAAGAATAATGAACTTCATGTCCTAATTCTTCAAATAAAATATACTAAAATGTCACAACAGTTGGTAGAAGTTATAGTCCAAAAATTGATATATTGCCTTTAGCTGCCATTGAGTTGGCCTTCGACTCATGGTGACACTATGCAAAACAGGGTGGAACCATTATGATTTATAGAGTTTTCATTGACTAATTTTCAGAAGTAGATCACCAGACCTTTCTTCCTAGTCTGCCTTGGTCTGGAAGCTTTACTGAAACCTGTTCGTCATCATAGCAACACCCGTGCCTCCACTGACAGACGGGTGGTGGCTGTACTTGAGGTTCATTGACTGGGAATCCAATTCCATGATATTTTTAAAACTTTCACTTAGTATTAGCTAAAAGGCTAAAATTAAAATAAAACAGATACCCAAATTTTAATAATAATCAAAATGAAACCTTTCCAGGTATGTACTATTGTTCTGAAATGATCTTATTCTCCTATACCTTCTATGTTGTATTATTTAATAATTTACAGAAATTATTCATTTTGAAATGATAAAAAAAAATACAATATAATGGGAAAAGTCTTGAATTCGGGGCCTCTCACTGTAAACTATGTAAATTTTTATCCGTTGGCTTCCAGTAGATTCTGACTCATGGTGACCCCTTGTATTACAGCGAAGATAACCCTATGGAGCAGTTGTACTCTGTAACATATGAGGTTGCCATGCGTCAAAGGCTGACTCAACAGCAGCTAACAACAACAAAAGTATTTATGGAAGCAGATTGCCAGTCCTTTCTTCCACAGTGCTGCTGAGTGGGTTCAAATGAATAACCTTTCATTTAGCAGCACAGGGTAAACCATTTGCCCCATCCGGGACATATGTAATTTAAGAGAGGCTAATGAAGTGTTTATGAGTTTCATTTCCTCATCTGTAAAATTAGAGGGTTAAAAGTACTTGAGATGACCATGAATTTTTAAACACAAATATCCAGTTTATAAGTGGGTGTATTTATTAAATCATCAAAGTCCTGAGATGAGACTAGGCTCAGAGTGTGTGTGTGTGTTTGTGTGTGTGTGTGTGCGTGTATGTGTGTGCGTGCGTGTGTGTGCATACGTGTATACACGCACTCATTTTAGTTTGGCCGTAAAGATCTGGACTAACCTAGACCTCACAGACCAACCATCAGTCAGCTTAGAGCTAAAATGGAATAAAGATTATGACAAACATTTTTGCCTTTTCAGTGCTAAAAAACATCTGTATTTTATAGAATTCATTCTATATGGGAAAATGAATGTTCTACACGGTTTTGTATTCAATATCAAAATATCAAACCTGAATATTATTACTTTTTTTATGAAAATGACAGTAAACAAACAAAAAACCCATTGCCACTGAGTTGATTTAGACTCACAGCCACCCTGTAGGACAGACTAGAACTGCCCCATAGAGTTTCCAAGCTTGTAATCTTTACGGGAGCAGACTGCCACATCTTTATCCTTCGGAGCGGTTGGTGGGTTCAAACTACCAGCCTATATATTTAATGATTCATTATCTTTAGAACATTGTAAAAATACTGAAGGAGATTAAAAATAGAAAGTCAGAGCATATTACTTCCATTTTACAGATAATATTTTCTATATATTTTCCTTCCCGAAAAAATTGTATTATTATTTTTTAAATTAAGCTACTTTTCAATAGTTGAAGGATAATCTGTGAGTTTGTTCTGATCTTTAAAAAGCTAAACCCTTCAGAAAGCATTCAACTCACAGCATGGGACAGCATTAGCATGCTGTGACCTGGATCAGGAATAATAGCATTTGAATAACTCCCTCTGCTTTATTCAAAATGATTTCTCAAACAAAAAGAATTTTTAAAATGCCGTGCAGCAATTTTCTTTCTGTTGGAGCTCTAGCCTGAGGGGTATTGGCCTTGGGCTTATGGACAATGTTATATATGGTCTTTTATTTCCATTTTATATTCTTAAATTTCCAGTTGGAGGATGACAAAACTGAATTAATTTCCCTTTTCAAAACAATCTTCAATTGATACACAATTGTTTTGACATTTAGAAATTCAAAAACAAATGATATTGTGTTTCATGTTGATTAACACAAAACAAAACCAGTTGTAGGACTCCTTTATTTTGAGGATAAATTGAAAATGTCTTAGACGGCACTCAGGTAAGCACATACACATTTTCAAGCCTCTTAAGTAAGGCGTTCAGACATTTTGAAGTAGGTACTCTCTGTTCTTCGTATTTACTGTTTGCTGTCTTCAAACATTTCCTCCCCTCCCCAAAAATAACAGTAGAGATTCAGGTAAGAATCTAAGTGATATTGATAAATTTACTCTTTGCTCTTGTGTAGAATTATAAGACAGACAAGATCTTCATCAAAACCTAGCCTTTTTGCCTTAATGAAACACATGAATAATAGAAAATACAGCTCACATAAAAAACACATTATGAACGTGACCCAGTAACCTACTATAAATCAGAATGTGGTGCTAGCTGAAGTAAAGATCAGCACTGACTATAAAAGAATCTTGTTTGTTTCTCTTTTGCTATTATTCCCCTTCCTTCCTCATTTTTTAAAGATTTTTTAGGCAGGTTATAGTGATAGGTGTATCTTCATGAAATATTGTGAAAGACTTTGAAGTGTGTTTAATTCATTAAGAAGCTTCTCTTCCTGTTGCTGATGAATGCATACATGTTAAAAACAAAAAGTAGGATTATTCTAAGGAAGAGGAAGATATAACATTGTCAGTTATGGGCTTACCTAATGTGTACTTCAGAGGAGGCTGATGCTCAGGTATGCACAACCTAGTGGCATCACCACTAAGAAGCTATTTGGAATTTGGAGTTCAGTTCTCCAGGAAACCCCATGACCCTTCCCAGCAGAACAGACACCATTTTGAGGGGAAAAACAAAAAGTCCCTAGATGATACTGGCAATTCACAAAAACCGAATTTGTGAGGGGCAGTTTTTATAGTTCAGTGAATTTTACACGTGTGTATCCAGCACCTAGATCAAGAGGCATAATCTTACCAGCATCTAGGCTGACCCCTTGTGTTCCTTTGCCATCACTTCTTACCACTAGCGTACTGACTTCTAATAGCGTAGATTAGGCATTTCCACTTTTGTATTTTATGTAAGTAGAATTATATTATGTTAGGGATCCTCAGGACCACCCTCAGCCTTGATGATCACTAGAAGGACTAACAGAATTCAGAAGCTCTTACACTCACAGCTATGGTTTAGTACAGCAAATTCAGTCAGATTAGAATCAGCAAAGGAATCAGGGGAATAGGGCAAAGCCCAGGAAAAAACAGGCATGAAGAGTTTGAGAGGCTGAGGTATTCCTTTGGCAAAGGAGCTCAGTGCAATTAATTACTACTTTGTGTGTGGCCTTTCTAGCCATGGGCTTGTAATTCCCACCCAGGTGATTGTGATAGGGTAATTGTGGCCTGTTGAGGGGATTTCAGTTTTGCCTTAAAAGAGAGCCAATTCCAGAGCAACACCACCAAGGAAGGAGAGACCAGCAGGAGAGACCCGAGCAGCAGAGACCCGGCAGTAGGAGGTAGTGCCGCGGTCTTCCCGGCCCACAGAGAAAGAAAGCTGAGTGCCTTTGGGCAGATACTGAGGGCCTGGGAGAGGCATGCCTGTGAGTACAGCTGGGGAGAGACTATCCTAAGGGAAGAACTGTATCCTGAACGTTCTTGGGCCCAAATTGTAACTGTTACTTCCCTAATAAACCTCATAACTGTGAGCATGGTCTGTGAGTTCTGTGTAGCCAAAGCAATGAATTATCAAACCCAGTAAAGAGTGCTGTGGGAGGGATGGTTGGTGTCAGAATTGGTAGAGATGGCAGAGAGAGGAGGCTTGTCTGGCCTTCACCTCATAGTAGTCAGCCTTGGGCTGTTGATCTTTGTTCTCCAAGGGGTTGGAGGAGGTCAGACACTGCCCCCAAGCCATTTTTACAGGAGCCCTTAAGTAGACTGGGTGTGAACAGATTATGCCATGGGTGTGGGCTGTGGAGAGGTCCTGACCACACCTGCTCTATCCATGTTTGGCCACTGTTGTAGATACCTGTTCCTCTCAGTTTTGTTCCATAATAAGAAATAATATGTAGCTCTCTTTCAGTTGAAGATTTAAAATACAGATATTCCCATCCATACTCAGTGCTGCCATTCTGATAATCATTTTCAGTAAAAACCAAAACCAAACCCACTGCTGTCGAGTCGACCACGACTCATAGTGACCCTATAGGACAGAATAGACTGCCCCATAGAATTTCCAAGGAGTGGTTGGTGGATTCGAACTGCTGATCTTTTGGTTAGCAGCTGAGCTCTTAACCACTATCCCACCAGATTTTCAGTAAAGCTTTTGAAAAGAAACTTAAAAGACACCCTAAGCTATATACATTTATAAACAGTCCTTCATTGAAATTTATATATAATTTAATCAATATAATGAGGTACTATGTCTGACACTATCACTTTTGAAGTAACTACTCTGATAGCCTAATTAATATATCATTATAAAAGTATGGTTAAGATAATACCGTTTATTTTTCCTTAAACACCTATTTGGCTGAATAGAACAGAAACTGGTGTGGGATATAAGGGCAATATTTGCAGTCCTGGAGCTTACAGCCACAAGAACTCTTTATAGAGACATAAAATATTTTAAAAAATATTGGATTCAGGTACATTTTAATACCATTAAATGATTGAGATGTTGTGACATTTTAAGAGGCATTGAATTACTCACATAATTGCTAGATATAGAACTTTATACTGATGCTGGGTTTCTGCCTGCTTTGATTTGATCTTTTTGAAGAAGCTGAATACTTGGCTGTAATATGTCAACAAATTTGAATTTATAAAACTTGGAGTGGGAAAGCTTAGTTTGAGGTAATTTGAAGGGATTTTAAAACACCAAAGTGACATGCCAATCACAATGATAATGGAAAAAAAAATGAAGACAATTTTTTTGGAAACTCGTTTTGTTGCGTGATCTTACAGCCAAACAGTATCTGTTCAGTAACCTGAAAGTGTGAAAAGCATGGAGAAAAATTGGAAAAGAATGTGGAGAGTTTACAAATAAAGATAAATAAATCCATAATAGAATGGACAAGAACATAAAATTGCTTTTTTAACGACAAGGACTTGTTTGTTTTTTTCTAATGTAACAGAAAAAACCATAGAGAAGACCAAACAGCCCATGATTTAAATTCTGAATATGGGACTTGTGCTAGGACAGGAACATATGAGGTCTACAGGGAAATCCTGTGTGTACAGAGAGTCAGAGCCCAGAGAGAATAGATAAGGGGCTAGGCAGATGGATAAACATTTGTGGTTGACCTTCCCTCTACTTGAATTACATTTCCAAGGTCAAAAAAGAGCTGAGGTCTCTGAGAAGCTGCAGTGTACTTTGCATGGTCAGATTTCAATAGCTGAATCAAAACAAGAGGCTAGGACAAGTAAGAAAATATAGGCATTTGATTACTGTCATTCGAGGAGAAAGCATGTCTAACAGAAAACTGATGAACAAGAGCCATAAAATCTGGTTGCAACTGTTAGTGTTATGACTTTAAAAACATTGTGATCTTGTGCCACCTCTCTGAAACTTAGTTTTTTAAAATTTCCTCTCTGTCTCTCTGAGGGCTTTTGTAACCAAATAATAAATTAATGCATAGAAAAACTTTCTGAAGAATATAAAACACCATACAATCCTTGGAGTCAATTTAACGTAGTAGCTATTAGTCTTGGTTCAAAACTTAGCTTTGTCACTTCGTAGTTTTGTGACCATGCACTTTATCCTCTGTGTGTTGTGATTTCCTTAACTTTAAATTGGAGTGTTAGTAGTGCCTGCTTCTCAGGCTGTTGTAACAGTTCAGTGAAACAACACAGGTGAAACATTTGATTCAGTGCCTAGTGCATAGTAGGCACTCAAAAAATGTTAGCTACGTAGGAATAGAAGGGAAATTCTTTAACATAATAAAGGGAATGTATACAAAACCAACAGCCAGCATCATTCACAACAAAGAGAGGCTGAAAACATTCCCCCCTGAGAATGGGGCCAAGACAAGGATGCCCTTTATCTCCACTTCCGTTAAACAGTATGCTGGAAGTCCTAGCTAGAGCAATAAGGCAAGAAAAAGAAATAAAGGGCATCCAAATTGGTAAGGAAGAAGTAAAACTGTCTCTATTTGTGGATGATATGATATTACACATAGAGAACCATAAAGACTCCACAAGAAAACTACTGGAACTAATAAAAAGATTCAGCAGAGTAACAAGATACAAGATAAACATACAAAAATCAGTTGGATTCCTATATACCAATAAAGAGAACTATGAAAAAGAAATCAGGAAAGCAATACCATTTATAATAGCCCCTAAAAAACAAACAAACAAAATACTTAGGAATGAATCTAACCAGGGACGTAAAATACCTATACAAAGAAAACTACGAAACACTACTGCAAGAAACCAAACGAGACCTATAAAGATACCATACTCATGGATAGTAGACTCAACATTGTGAACACGTCAATTCTACCCAAAGGAATCTAAAAGTACAATGCAATCCCGATCCAAATACCAACAGCATTCTTTAACGAGAGGGAAAACTAATCATTAACTTTATATGGAATGGAAAAGAGGACCTGGATAAGTAAAGCACTACTGAAGAAGAAGAACAAAGTAGGAGGCCTCACACTATCTGATCTCAGAACAGCCTGGTACTGGTACAACAATAGACACATTGACCAATGGAACTGAATCAAGAACCCAGAAGTAAATCCATCTACCTACAGTCACTTGATCTTTGACAAAAGCCCCAAAGTCCATTAAATGGGGGAAAAGACAGTCTTTTTAACAAATGGTGCTGGCAAAACTTCATGTTTATCTGTAAAAAAATGAAACAGGACCCATATCTCACACCATACACAAAAACTAATTCAAAATGAATCACAGACCTAAATATAAAATCAAAAACTATAAATATCATAGCATAAATAAGGTCAATGCTAGGGGCCCTAATATACAGCACAAATAGGATACAAACCATAACTAACAATACACAAACACCAGAAGATAAGCTAGATAACTGGGATCTTCTAAAAATTAAACACTTACACTCCTCAAAAGACTTCACCAAAAGAGTAAAAAAAGAACCTAGAGACTGGGAAAAAATTTTTGGCTATGACAAATCTGACAAAGGTCTAATCTCTAAAATCTATAGGAAAATCCAACATCTCTACAACAAAAAGTCAAATAATCCAGATTAAAAAATGGGCAAAGGAAACGAACAGACACTTCACCAAAAAAGACATTCAGGCAGCTAACAGACACATGAGGAAATGCTCGTGATCACTAGCCTTTGCCAAAAACCAAACCTGTTGCCATTGAGTCAATTCTGACTCCTAGCGACCTTATACAACAGAGTAGAACTGCTCCGTAGAATTTACAAGGAGTGGTTGGTGGATTCGAGCTGCTGAAGTTTTGGTTAGCAGCTGAGCTCTTAACCACTATGCCACCAGGGCTCCATTAGAGAAATGCAAACCAAAAGTACAATGAGTTACCATCTCACCCTGACATTACTGTCACTAATCAAAAAAACAGAAAATAACAAATGTTGGAGAGGCTGCAGGGAGATTGGAACCCTTATGCACTCCTGGTGAGAATGCAAAATGGTACAACCATCTTGGAAAACAATATGGCATTTCCTTAAAAAGCTAGAAATAGAAATACCATACAATCCAGCAATCCCATTCCTGGGAATATATCCTAGAGAAATAAGAGCCTTCACATGAATAAGCATATGCACACCCATGTTCATTGCAACATTATTCACAATAGCCAAATAGATGGAAACAATGTAAGTGCCCATCAACAGATGCATGGATTAACAGACTATGGTACATAAACATAATGGAATACTATGCAACAATAAAGAACAATGATGAATCTGGGAAACATTTCACAACATAGGTAAATATGGAGGGCATTATGCTGAGTGAAATAAATCAATCAGAAAAGGACAAATACTGTATGTGATCAGTATTATAAAAATTCATGAAAAGGTTTACACACAGAAAGAAACAATCTTTGATGATTACAAGGGAGGGGAGTGGTGGGAAGGGATAAGTGATAGATAGGTAAGTGGTAACTTTGGTGAAGAGTAAGACAGTACACAATACTGGGGAAGTCAGCACAACCTGACCAAGGCGAAGTCATAGAAGCTTCATAGACACATTCAAACTCCCTGAGGGACCAAGTTTCTGGGCTGACGGCTGGGGACCGTGGTCGTGCAGACATCTAACTCATTTGGCATAACATAGTTTATAAAGAAAATTTCTTCATCCTACTTTGGTAAGTAGCATCTGGGATCTTAAAAGCTTGTGAGAGGTCATCTAAAATTGTCTACTGGTCCCACCCTGTCTGGAGCAATGGAGAATAAAGAAAAACAAAGACACAAGGGAAAGATTAGTCCAAAGGACTAATGGACCAGAACTAC
>NW_004444178.1:2599908-2646959 GCF_000243295.1 Trichechus manatus latirostris
GTGGGGTTGTTAACCAATGTCATAAAATAACATGTGTACTTCTGTTTCATGAGAAACTATTTGTTCTGTAAGCCTTCACCTGAAGTACAATAAAAAAGAAAAAAAAAAAGATGAAAAAGAAAAAAAAACAACCAGAGTTACTGGTCTGGCAGTGACTGGAGAAACTCTGAAAGTATGGTTCCCAGACACCCTTTCAATTCAGTACTGGGGTCACTCCCAATGTTCACCCTTCGGCCAAGGATTGCACAAGCCTATAGAACAGACAGTGGCATACATGGTTCAGCCACGTATATGGGACTGAATGGGTACACCAGTCCAGAAGCAAAGGCTGGAAGGCAGAAGGGGACAGGAAAGCTGGACGAATGGAAATGGGGAAGCTGAGGTCGAGAAGGAGAGAGTTTTGACACATCGTGGAGTTGGCAACCAATGTTACAAAACAATATGTGTGTTGATTGCTTAAGGAGAAACTAATTTGCTCTGTAAACTTTCACCTAAAGCACAATTAAAAAAAAAAAAGTTAGCTACTATTATAAAGATGTAAACTTACCTTCTGAGGTGGCCAGTGGCACGTTCAGAAAAATCTAGTAATCATAATAAGACATATATCATATATGATAGTAATGAAGTTGAATTATTTCCAGGAAATGTTCTGTTTTCTAGATTGATGTTATTCTGGCATAAATTGAGAAGCATCATGGTTTGTTAATTATATACATAAAAATTCTAGGAAAACAAAAGCAAAAGTCATTTTTTTGTTAATACTACTCTTTTGTCTTACCATCACAGGAGGCTTTTGCATTAGGTCTGTGGAAGTGTCAAAGAAAGGAGATGCATGTTCTTATTAGCATCTATTGAACAACTGTTTTCTAGAATCAACTTAAAGAGAGTTAATGTGGCTCTCCTTTCAGATTAACCAGAAAGCTTCCATAAAACTTTGCTCCCATCACACATGTGTGATGGTCAGAGCCCAGGTTCTGGAGTCAGGCTACTTGAGTATGAATCCTGGTTCTACCACTTATTAGCTGTGTGACTTTGTGCAAGTTGTTAAACGTCTCTGGGCTTCAATTTCTTTACTCATAGGAAAACTGAATAAAATAATGGATGTAAGGTGTCTAGCACAATGGCTGACATATTTCAAGATGTAGAAACTGTTAGTTATTATTAGTTATAACTGTTAGTTATTATTAGTTATAGTTCTATTAGGGTCTACAAAATTGACCATCCTAGAAGGAGCCCTGTGGCACAGAGGTTAAGTGCTTGCTGCTAACCAAGATGTTGGCAGTTCAGACCCACCAGCCACTCTGTGGAGACATATGTGGCAGTCTTCTTCTGTTAAGATTACAGCCTTGGAGGCCCTATGGGGCAGTTCTACTCTGTCCTGTAGGGTCTCTATGAGTCAGAATCTACTCATAGTCATAAAACAACAACAGAAGATATTAGAGCAAGTACCATCAACAAAGATGGCCCATCTGGAACTAAGCTATTAAAAATTTATTCACACTTGAATTTCCATATGAAATCTTCGGAAACTATGAAAAATTGTCATGATCCTAAATGGATTTACACTACATTTGCTCAATAATAATTCATTACCTATTTTATACAATACTGAGTTTGGAGGTCCTCGGCGTTACTTACAAAATATTCTGTCATGGAAAAAAAAAGAACTAATACATACTTATAATCATTGAGTACTTTTCCTTCAATTTAGCAATTATATATACAAAAGAAAGCATTTTTTTTTAAACTTCTGAGAAATAATAAATAGCAGGTGAAACCAGGATATCAAAAATCGCCCTTTTAACTAAAACCGTTCCCTAGGCCAACTCTTCAGACAAAGATTAGACTGGACTATGGGACATAAAAAGAAACTCGTGAAGAGTGTGCTTCTTAGCTCAAGTAGTTACATGGGACTAAATGGGCAGCTCCTGTCTGGAGGCGAGATGAGAATGCAGAGAGGGTTGGGAGGTGGCTGAATGGACACAGGAAATCCGGGGTGGAAAGGAGGAATGTGCTGTCACAGTATAGGGGGAGCAACTAGGGTCACATAACAATGTGTGTATAAATTTTTGTATGAGAAACTAACTTGAATTGTAAACTTTCACTTAAAGCACAATTCAAAAAACAATCGCCCTCTCCCTTACTCTTATCTTTCTTTTTCCTTTATGTCAAGCCAGAGCATTATTGCTTTTTCAATCTCTGTTTTCTCTAACATTTTAGAAATACAAATAAAATTATTTTATTACTATTTTAATGAACAGTCCATACACTACAGAGCAGGACTCACTCTCTCTTCCTAGAATCCTCAAGCCACAGATGATATGGAACAACAGAATGGACCCTTGGGATTCATGAATAAAGCATGCCAAAAACTTGTAGAACCCAAAATTTTCAAATATCCTTCTAGCATAATATTTCCCCATAAAATATAGTAGAAAAATAATTGACATATTTATGGTCCTCGGATGGCCATGATAGACTTATAAGGGATAATAATAACAGTAAACCAGTTGCCATTGAGTGGACTCTGACTCATGGATACCCCATGTATGTGTACCATTTATTGATTACCAAGTACATGATAAATGAAGAAAAGATCAAAGTTGTCAAGGATTTCCCTTTTACTTGGATCCACGATAAACAACCATGGAAGCAGCAGTAAGAAATCAAAAGACACATTGCATTGGGCAAATCTGTTGCAAAAGACCTCTTTAAGTGTTGAAAAGCAAAGATGTCACCTTGAAGACTAATGTGTGCCTGACCCAAGCCATGGTGTTTTCAATCGCCTCTTATGCATGTGAAAGCTGGATGATGAATAAGGAAGATGGAAGAAGAATTGACGCCCTTGAATTACGGTGTTGGCGAAGAATATTGAATATGCCGTGGACTGCCAAAAGAATGAACAAATCAGTCTTGGAAGAAGCATGACCAGAATGCGCCTTAGAAGCAAGGATGGCGAAACCACATCTCACATGCTTTGGTCATGTTATCAGGAGGAATTAGTTCCTGGAGAAAGACATCATGCTTGGTAAAGTAGAGCGCCAGGGAAGAAGAGGAAGAGCCTCAACGAGATGGATTAACACAGTGGCTGCAACAACTGGCTTAAGCATAACAACGATTATGAGGATGGCGCACGACCAGGCAGCATTTCATTCTGTTGTACACAGGGTCGCTATGAGTCAGAACCATCTAGACGGCACCTAACAACAACAAGAACAAGCACATACCATGCTCCACTCCTAACCTTTTTCAGTCTTCACAACAACTCCATGAAATGGATATGATTGTTCTTGTCATCATTTTAAAGTTGAAGAAACTGAAGCACAGAGAGGTTAAATAATTTTCTCAAAGTGGTTACTTGGTAAGTGGTGGTAATGGAATGTGCACCCAAGCAGTCTGACTCCAAGCACTCTGCTATTCTCTCTCTGATATTAATAATACAGCGGTCCTTTATAAAGCTATTGTTATAGATAAGCTCCACATTCCTGTTGATATGCAAAGTCTTGTACAAAGCCTCATTGTAGTACAGATATTATACTGTCAACCACTAACTAAGTTAGTGGTTCATGTCTCAGCAAAACTACTTCAGCAAAACTGCAAATTGCTATAGGTCAATGAATACTTTTACAACTGTGGGCATTAGGTTTGTGAATCTCAAAGATCTACTATATAAATCATGATAAACATTACAGCTCATTAAGTGGCAAAAAAACCATCATTTAACAATAATTTTTTAAAAACCCTCAAAATGTCAAATAATGAAATTTATAGACACTTTGTGACTTTTCCCCCCCCTTACTTCTTGGTAAAGTATAAATTAAGATAAACAATTTGTATGCCTTTTTTTTCCTAATCTAGTTTATGGTTCCTGACAAGCCTCTAGGACTATATTGACCCAGAATAGGACCACTGTGCTGATGGGCAAAACTTTTGGTGAAGAATGAGAAGCACATTTCTGTTCTTTCTGGTTTTATTTGCTTTTCCCCCCTCAGGTACCTTTAGATCCATAGAGAGGGCTTGAATGGTTTTCTCTTTGGAATGTGCTATCCACTGTTATACATTGAGCAGGATCTGGGCGAGGCGTATGGGAAGAGTGTGAAGAACCAGCTACTTAAGTTTACTTTTCTCTGAATATTAGAGAAGAAGGATAACATGGAGCTAAGGTTCCTATAAACTCCATCCTAGCTTAAAGGAAAGGAAACTATATATGGATTTAAGGTAAAATCCCTTTCCAAGAATGAGTATGTTTAGGATGGAATCTCCTATATCTATCTTATCATCTTGCTAATCTTGATTAAATATATAGTTCAGTAAATAGTTACTGAGCTTCCATTGACTTTTTTTTTTTCAAACCTTGGTGAAAAAGTAGTATTTTTATTGATAGTGGGAAGAATTTAGATGGGATCAGGGTGTATATTTTAGAATTTTAGATTCTAACAAAGATTACAATGCAAATTCACTCATCTACGCAAAATCCTTGTGGAAAAAAATCATTCATGCTCCCTTAGGATTCTCAATTTTTCCTTTTTAAATTCAACTGGCCTCTTGTGTCCTCTTCTTTATAAAAGTTCATATCTATTCTCATTTTTGCCTTCCTCTCCAATGTTTGGAGAGATCTGATGAAGTTAAAAAAAGTATAATATTTGTTAAAATTTCTCTTGACCTGTTTAGAAGATACACTTTGCAATGTGCTTGGAATGCAGAATGAGAGTGCAAAGTCATGCTCAAGCATGAAAATGAACTGGAAAACGCTTCAGAGAAATTAGGAGACGAATTTGTTCCTTAGAGGATTGACTATAGGAAGGCAGAGGGAGGGAGGAGGAGAATAAAGTCTGTTATGCATCGAATTGTGTTCCCCCAAAATATGTGTCAACTTGGTTAGGTCATGATTCCCCATATTGTGTGGTTGTCCTCCATTTCATGATTGATGTAATTTTCCTTTGTGTTGTAAACCCTAATCTCTGCCTGTGGTTAGTCAGGCAAGGTTAAGTTATGTTAAAGAGGATTAGGGTCGGATGTAACACCCTTACTCAGGTCACATCCCTGATGCAATAATGTAAGGGGAGTTTCCTTGGGGAGTAGCCTGCATCACCTTTTATTTTACAAGAGATAAAAGGAGAGAGAAGGTAGCAGAGATTTAGGGGATGTCATACTACCAAGAAAGCAGTGCTGGGAGCAGAGCGTGTCCTTTGAACCTGAGGTTCCTGCATGGAGAAGCTCCTAGACCAAGAAAAGATTGATGACAAGGACCTTCCTCCAGAGTCCACAGAGAGAGAAAGGCTTCCCTTAGAGATGACACTCTCAATTTGGACTTCTAGCCTCCCAGACTGTGAGACAATAAATTTCTCTTTGTTGAAGCTATCCACTTGCAGTATTTCTGTTATAGCAGCACTAGATAACTAAGACAAAGTCAGATATGCACAATGCCAGACACAGAGCAGGTGGGTCCTCAGTAAATGTTTGTAATATGAGTGGAAAGCATGACCTTTTGCCACAACCCATCATATGGTAAAGATGAACAAGTTCATAAAATGCTTATTATGAGTATATGCATATTTTTGTGTGGGTGTATAAATGGTGAAGGGACTGAATTTTATATTCGGGTTGACAGGGGATGAATCATAGAAAGCAGTTATAGATTCGAAAGCCTCATACAGAGGAGACTATGGATATGTCAGAGCCTTTGTACTTTGGCCTGTCATAGGCTATAAAAGCAGAGTTGGAAAATAAACTATATTTTCCCTCATTTCCAAGGTCTCAGCTACAACTACGCTGCAGTTAAAAATCATATGAAAGTCTGCCTCATTTTAAATTCATAGTGGTAGCCAACAGGACTTTTTAAAATCACTGTGGTTGTTTTAACACTTAGTGATGTTTGTTTATTGTTGCTATTTATGTGGTTGTTTTCATAATTTTCTTAAATTCTTTAATGAAGTTAATTTAATTAAACTTGTGACATGATGATATTTTACCAAAAAGTCTTTTGGATGGCCTCATGCCAAAAATCTTGTGATTTGTAAAGAAGTGATTGAGGTTGTCATTCAAATGTATCCTCAACATTATCTACTCACCATAAAATACCTACTATATTCCCAGCACCTTGAGATGTATGATTACTAGTAAGGTGACAAACATATAACCAGACTTTTCAACAACATTTAAAAATGTAGATAGTGGTAGTATGCAAATGATGCTTTGGGAGCCCAAGGCAAGAAGCACATCATTTTCCCAAGAAGTCGTAAAAGACATCACAGATGTGGTGACTTGTGTGATCAATCTTCAAGAATGAATGCATGTTCATTAGAAGGATAAGAAAGGAAATAGCCTTCTAAGCAAGGAGAATACTACAGGATAAGACAACAGAGGATGATCAGAATGGATGAAATGGAAAACATATTGAGATAGTGCTGAAATAATAATTCTTAGTCAGATAATGAAGGGACTTGTGTACCTTACTATGAACTTTGGATTTTATCCTGAATGTGATGGAGTGCCATTAAAGAATTTAAAGATGGGAATAAAAGGAGCAAATTAGTGATTTGGAAGATTGTACTGGTGGTTGCCTAGTGTAGGAATTAGAGTCAGGGTGCCATATCAGCAGGCAGAGAAGTTCAGTAGAGAGGGAGGAACTGGAGGAGATGATTTTAGAACCATCAGTGTATGGTCGGTGGTTGAAACCTATGACATGGGTGAGCTTGTGTGTATATACTAAGTATGGGAACAGTTGTGGTTCAGTGGTAGAATTCCCGCCTTCCTTGCAGAAGATCCCGTTCAACTCCCAGTCAATGCACCTCATGTGCAGCCACCCCTTGTCTTTCTGAGGAGGTTTGAATGTTGCTATGATAATGAACAGATTTCAGCGGAGCTTCTAGTCTAAGACTAGAAAGAAAGGTCTGGAGAAGTACTTTGGAAAATCAGCCGATAAAACCCTATGGATCACAATGGTCTGATTCTCAACCCATTATGGGAATGGCAGAGGACCTGGAAGCATTTCGTTCTGTTGTGCATGGGCTCGCCATGAGTTGGGGGTCAACTGGAAGCAGCTAACATCAACAATATACCATGTATACAGTAAGTGTGTATTCACACGACGAGCTGTGGAGAGGTAAGGCAAAGAACTCTAGGTAACAGGAGCAAAGGTCACTGACATTTTTCATGTGTAAGAGATTATTTGATTTAAAAAAAAAAAGTATGGTCACTTCTGGGAGCCCTGGTGGCATAGTGGTTAAAGCACTGGGCTGCTGACTTAAAGGCTGGCAGTATGAACCCACCAGCCACTCTGTGGGAGAAAGATGTGACTGTCTGCTTCAATAAAGATTACAGCCCTGGAAACTTTATGGGGCAGTTCTATTCTGTCCTATAGGGTCACTATGAGTTGGAATCGACTCGATTGCAATGTTCACCTCTAAAGAAAGCTAAACTATCCTCTTCGCAGTCTAATTTGCTTATATCTCCCTAACTTACAAAAGAGTACAGGAAAAATGAATACAAGATTCACTGCCCATTGTCACAGAGAATTTGAAGACTGGTTATCTGGAAAGTGCCAAGTATCATCTTCATATAAACACATGCACATAATTTCTAGAATTAAGAATGAATCACTTTCAAATATAGTTGATTTTGAAAAAAATGTGCATTCTCAGTAAAAGAGTTAAAAAAAAGTGTTTTTTTTAACTGGTGGTACGAGTTCAAAGGCTTCTAGTAATAATTTTTTAAAATTCTCATTAATAAAAAGTATACCCATTATCATTCATGTTTCTGGAAAAGTAAACCATTTTTGATAAACCCTATAAAATATTAATATGTTGCAACACACTTAATATGAGTAAATTATTATCTCCCTTTAATTTTACATTCAAGAAAGTTTTAATTGCAAGAAATTAACTTAGGAATTTGTACAGGGTCAGGAAATATGTGACAGAATTAAAGCTTATCCAGTTTTGATTAAATTCCTTAGCAGTTTATTTAAGTAAACATCATGTCATGTCCAAATGATTCTAAGATTTTTTTTTTTTGCCCTCTTTTTTTTTAAAATTGTGATTTAGGTGAAAGTTAACAGAGCAAGTTAGTTTCTCATTAGACAATTAATACAAAATTGTTTTGTGATGCTGGTTGTCCATCACAATGTGTCAACACTTCCCCCTTCTCTACCTGGAGCTCCCTGTTTCCATTTGTCCAGTTTTCCCATCCCTTCCTGCCTTCTCATCTTTGCTTTGGGGCTGGTGTGCCCATTTAGTCTCATACAAATGAACGAACTACGAAGCAAGTTCCTCATGTGTGTCATTGTTTGCCCGATAGACATGTTTAATCTTTGGCTGAAGGTTGAACCTCGGGAGTGACTTCAGTACTGACTTGAAAGGGTGTCCAATGGTCATACTTTCAGGGTTTCTCTAGTCTCTGTCAGACGAGCAAATCTGGTCTTTTTTTTTTTTTTGGTGAATTTGAATTTTGTTCTACATTTTCTCCGGCTCTGTCTGGGACCCTCTATTGTAATGCTTGTTAGAGCAGTCGGTGGTGGTAACCAGGCACCATCTAGTTGTTCTGGCCTCAGTCTGGTAGAGGCTGGGATAGTTGTGGTCCATTAGTCCTTTGGACTAATCTTCCCCTTGTGTCTTTGGTTTTCTTCATTTTCCTTTGCTCCAGCCGGGACGGGACCAGTAAATGAATCTTAGATGGCTGCTCACAAGCTTTCAAGACCCCAAACGCTACTCACCAAGGTAGAACGTAGAACATTTTCTTTATAAACTATGTTATGACAATTGAGCTAGATGTCTCCCAAGACCATGGTCCCCAGCCCTCAGCCCTGTAACTCGGTCCCTCAGCAAGTTTGGAAGTGTTTGTGAAGCTTTTATGACTTTGCCTTCGTCAAGTTGTGCTGACTTCCCCAGTATTGTGTACTGTCTTACCCTTCACCAAAGTTACCACTTATCTACTATCTAGTTAGTGTTTTTCCCTCCCCACCTCTTACCTAACTCATAACCATCAAAGATTGTTTCTTTCTGTGTGTAAACCTTTTCATGAGTTTTTATAATAGTGGTCTCATACAGTATTTGTCCTTTTGTGATTGACTTATTTCACTCAGCATTATGCCTTTCAGATTCAGTGCGTGGTTGGCAAACAAACATAGAAGGCATGTATTATTTGCATAATAATGCAGTAATACCTCCAAGACCTTCTTACCAACCTTTTTCTTTTTCTGGCTAATGTTTTCACACATCATTTACCTCACTCTACTCTGCCCCCAGCTGCATAAAATCATTTTGTCATGACTTCTAAGCCATCTTTCTCTAAGGATGTTGGTGTAATATGGGTCAATCTTATGCATAACTGTCACAATGTTCAGATCATTGGGCTGCAAGTATTATTCCTAACTGCTATGGTAAGAAAAAAGAAATTCCTGGCAGAGTTGATTACTGGAGAGTTACAAACTAGGAAAAATATAAACAATGTTCTAACCTTTTATAACATTTGCTTTTAGACAAAAGTCATACCAAATATGGTTTCTAACTGGACTCAGATTGGAACACACTTTGGAAACACCTACTTGGCATCCTTCTACAAAATATGTGCCAAAAAAACCTAACCCTGTAAACATCTGTGGTTTCAGAGACATTTTATACTTTTGTGCAGTGCAATCATTTAAAAATCACTAAATAGAAGCTTTATGTTTTGAATAAAGCTTTCTTTTTGGAAAAAAGAATATTGTACCAATTTTTATTTGACAGTATAATTTTCAAATCAGTTATGAGAGCCTATAAAAATGAACACTTTAGTTTTTATATTTTTCTTTTAGTCAGCAGCACTGGTGTTTGTCCAAAGAACTTCAAATGCTTATTACTACTATACTTTGGAAATTATCAATTGTTCTGCTCTGAATTGCAACAGCTTATACATTCCTTTTCACTCTTTTGGACTGATACAGATTTGCTTTAAAAAAGTAAATGTTTATTCTTTGACTGATAACTCCTGGAAAAAAATATGGTATATGCATAGAAAATATACATTTGTTAATTTGTTCTCATTCTTGCTCAAATGATTTAATCAACTGAACAATGAACATTAGAAAACAATGTCAACATCTGAGACCATACATTGAATAAGATATTGAGTCATATACTTACTGTCTTATTAGTATAACCCAGATATGTGGTACTAGAGAGGTGGGGTGGGACCATTAAAAATAAAAATTCATTGTTTCGTGTCTAACCACTTGATAGGATCTTCACTGCTGATATCTTCAATCTTTGCTTCTCCAGAGCCTTGTGCATCAATATTGGCTGAATGTGCAAATAAATGACTTAAACATTTGGGAGTAATAAAACCATGAATTTGGATATCCTTGCCTCACGTTGACCTAGTTGGGAATACATAAGGGATTTAAAAGTTGATGTCATAATATAACTCTAGTTATCTGTGAAATTCATACCACTAATGCAGATGAAGACTTTTTTTTAATAAGTCTTCAAAATTATCTTTGTTGAGTAATATGCCATTATGGTCATATTAGCAATAATAATAGTAATAAATATTATTGAGCACCTGTTACATGCAGGTATTTTACCAAGTGCTTCACATAAGCTGTTTAACTTCATTTGTGCAACTATTCTATTTTAAATTTGATAAACTTAAAATCTCAGAGAGCTTAAACAACTGGTCTAAGGGTTGCAACTAACAACATTCTGAATCAGGAATCTGGACCAAGTTCTCTGACTTAATTTCAAAGCCCCAAGCACTTCTCACTCTACACTTAATTCTTCTTGGCAGGCATATAGAAAATTATGCACCACTTTAGGTGTTACAAAAAACATCAATGACGAACCTGTGGAGCTAGGTAATGTGTCAACGTATACCAGGGAAACACTACGCAGAGTTCACCAATTAAAATAAACCTTCATACGAAGTTGGAACCTGCCATCAGACTCATATACTTAGATCTACTTGGGTATATTTGCCTCTTAATCACAATAATAAATAATCAAAAAAGGACACTTGTCCTTTGAGAAGATAATGCAGAGATTTTGGCACTGACATAACATCAAATCCCAGAGGAGACAAAACAAACAGAGACATATTCAGCATGGTGGTATTTGTCAATTCCTGGGAAAACTGGCCTTGGCATTAAGACAGTTATAGCAGGAGTAACTATGAGTCATCCAGCACTACTGGCACCATTCAGCCTCTTTTACACGTTGCTCAAAAATCACAGGGATTCCTACTGGATAATTCTAAGGGAAACAAACAGGATAGGCACGGGAGCACTTCCTGGCACAAGAAATGATGATGATTTTTTTAAGTTTAAAAATATTGTAACAGTAAATAATTTATTTTAGAAAATTTTTAAAAGACACATATATAAATATATATAAAGAAAATATTGTGTGCATTCTCGCCACCCATTGATAACCAATTTTAAAACACACAACTTTTAAATAGTTGTAGGCAATAATTATACTTTGTAAGTATTTTATATTAAAATAATTTGTTAATTATCAAAATTACTTGATAGAATAACTTTGGAATTGATAGAGTTAAAACATGTATTACTTGATTTTATTCCAAAGCTTTGCTTTTCTAGAAATCTAGTGCTTCATCTACTATCTTGTTGATTAATATTGAAGTCACTTAAAAGACCAGTCTTAAACCAAAATGCACATTAAGCCATTTAATCTAATTTTCTGAATCAGCTTAAATGCCAGAAAGCATGATTAAATATGAATTAGCTCATTTATTTTGAATCACATTGTTAGCAAGGTAAAATCCTCACATATTTATAGAATCATATAAATCATAGATCTGCTTAAGCCTTTAAAACTTGATTTAACTGATTTGGTTGTACTTTTAAAGTTAATATTGAAACTAAAGTCCCCATGGTAAGATTTTATGAAACTCAAGATGTGGTTGTTGAAAGATGGAGAGGACTGAGATACATTCATGAGCATTTGAGATTAAATTAACTATTAATGCTACTAAGTTTAATGTCTCAGACCAGCAGAAATGTTCACCTCTCTTGAACTTCCAGTGTTTTTATATATATATTACATACACCACAAACCATGTGTGTATTGCCTTCTTTGCAAGGCTATGTTGTTGGGTGCTGTCAGGTAGGTTTCAATTCATAATGACCCCATGTGAAAGAGTAGAACTGCTTCATAGGGTCTTCTAGGCTGTAATTTTTGTTGGAGCAGATCTCCAGCTCTTTTTCCCGTGGAGCTGCTGGGTGGGTTTGAACCACCAACCTTTTGGTTAGCAGCCAAGTGCTTAACTGTTACGCCATCAGAGCTTCTATAACCATTGTAAATTTTATGCTTTATATCATACAAGAACAGAGAGAAGATTTGCCAAATAAGATTTTAAATTGCTAGTTATTACTTTAATAAACTTGATTTGAATACAGAGAAAGACTGGAGCAATTCAACAACTTTTAGGTCAGCTTCTCACTTTTTATTGGACATCAGTGTCATCTAGAAGGCTTGTTAAAGCACTCTTTGCTGGCTTGCCTGAAGATATTCTGATCCCTAAAACTGGGATAAGCCCTAGAATTTGCCTTTAAAATAAGTTCCCAGAGAACAGCCTGCAAACCACACTTTGAAAAGAAATTTTTCAAATGATAATTAATTTCCATTTCCATTGGTGAAAATTTAAATATATGGGCAAAGAAAGGGAAATGTCCAAGATAAATATTGATCATCAAATTTTTATAGATATTATCAAACCCATATCAACTCCATTTGTACCTCACACAAACTTTGTAGACTGGTCAATGAAAGCCTTAACATGTGTTTGAAGCAAGGCTTATCTTTAGTATTTTAAATTTTCTTCACATTAGCAACCAAGCCGAGGCTAGCAATACTTCTACTCTGTTTATAAAACATAAAAATAAAATTTGTTTTAATACTAGTTGTAAAACCAGTCTGTATGTTACCACAGTAAAGCTTTCTGTAAACTACTAAATACTCTTTGGATGATAACAGCAAAGATTGCATAAAAAATAAGATTTGTGTTTATTTATTCCGTCCACCTTTTTTTTTTTTTCTTCTTTTTTCCACAGCAGTCAATACTTTGGGACACAGATATGGAAAACTACTTAAAATATGGATCATCCAGAGTAGAAAGAAGTCAAGAGAAAAACAAAAGTATATATATTATAATATTTACAATTTATATTGAAACATTTGAGCATAAACTGTGTGAACTTATAAAACTACTATTAGTGGAAGCTTCACTTCTAGGAGCAGTCACTTGCACTGCTAATGAATCTGCACTCATCTTGATTAGTTAATATTATTTCAGAATGACTGACTACCCACTGGAGGTACTTGGCAGAAACCCTTCCGCTCTCTGTGCCTTGGTCAACATCTAAAGCTTTTGCTAATTAAGGCACTTAATCAGCACATTGAATATTGGGTTGTTTATCATCCTGATGTCTTTCATTGTGAAGTTAATGGCACTAAAGAGAAATGAACTGACTAAAACATAAAAATTTAGCAAGACTAGGGCCAGAATCCTTAAGATTGTACCCCCTTTCAACAAAATTTTGGTTTCTGGGGAGTTTCTTGTCTGATTCTGACTCCAAGGGTCCTGGAATCCTGCGTTGAGTCCTAAAGCACGCGTCTCCAGTGAATATTTTGTGCAAGATAGTGGGATTCGTGGAGCTTAAGGAATAGGCTGTGTAAACTCTTCCGGGCCTATTTGCTAATGAATGCTTTCTAAATATCTATATGCTATGAGCATTGCTTTTATTATATCCTGGTAGTAAAATTGAAGGGAGCTATCTAATCTACTCTCAGCAAAATCTTCTTTGGCAGCTATTGTTATAAACAAAAAGAACCTAAGAGTCATGCATGAACAAAAGGGCTTCAGTCAAATTGCAACATCCACTGTAATTAATCAGTGTGCAACAGGTATGTGTCCACTTGTGACTGCTTATCTCCTAGCTGCCTTCTTTGTGGCGATACAGGGCAATTTTTTGTAGTTGTTATTGTTGTTGTTTGTTTTTCAAGAATTCAACTGAATTGAAACATAGCTGAACAAATTATCTGAAAATTCTTATCTCAGAACTACACATGATAAGCTAAAAATTGCAGATTTTGTAAGCATCTGCAGTTTTTAATAATTTATAATTAGTGAAAATAGTAGAACTTTACAAATTCTTTCCTAAAAATTCCCTAATATGGTGATCATGTAAAGAAAACGTTTGCCAATCCAATAACAGCCTGAAATGGTTTGCTAAATAAAACAAATAAACAAAAACTAACAAATAGGAGAAAAGACTTGGTGCTATGCTCCCTTGAAGATTACAGCTTAGGAAATCCTATGGGGCAGTTCTACTTTGTCCTATGGGTTGCTATAAGTCAGAATCGACTCAATGGCAATTTTTTTTCATTTTTTAATTTTTCCTTATGTGTAATAAAACTCAGGTTATAATTACTGCTAATTGTATGAATTCTTTGAATAAACCAACAGGTAGTTGGTTGGGGGGACCATGATTTTTCCAACAAAAATGAAAGACAATGGATCACAATAGCCTTCACTTCACTTTCACCTTCCCAGTATACGTGTCAGAATCAACTCATCAGCAAGGGGTTTGTTTTCTTTGGTTATATTTAGAAAACAAAAACAAACAAACAAAAAAAACCCTCACAAACAAAATACAGTGAGAGATCAACTTTTACCTTAAAAATACGTGCAAGTTGTGTATTCCACTTTAGCTACGTGCTTTTAACAATTTAATGTTTTATCACATGCCAGCTCGAACACATGATATCTGTACAATTCTTTCAGCCAAACTGATGCTGCACAAATGTGCCATCAATGATCCTTGAGGAAACGCTAGTTCTCGTGTTCATGTATCTGACTAGGGGTAGATTTGCTGATGAGTCGTGCCAAGAACAAGCCCTGCTCTTAGCAAGATTTCTTTCACTCCAGCTCTTTTCTTCCCTAAAAGATTGTAAAGTCCAGGCCTGATGCCAAAGTTAGCAACCCCTAAGATAACTCCAGAAACAAAGCAAGTTTTTAATCACGCTTAAGGGTAGGTGCTAGAGATGGACCCTTAAAGAGTATGAATGTGCTCAGATTTGGTCTTGAATTTAGAGAACATTCCATTGTCGCAGAGAGTGGTATTTTGCAAGCTTCCCATCAGGCCCATAGAACTTAGACTTTTAATGGATGTACAGTATAATATAATTAAAGAGCAGTTCTTTAAATATTCTGTATTATGCATGAGTTTTCTTGAAGAATGTGGTAAGAGTTGAAAGATTAAAGAGATCTCATGAAAGCATTTTCTATGAGAGCAGGTAAACTAGCTTCATTCACTCAAAGGGCTCTAGCAAAAGCCTCTCCCTTAGATGAATCAGAGGTACTCATCCCAAAGTTTTTGATTCTTCCTAGTTAAAAAAAGAAAACCAGTTATTTTTGGATAGTTAGATAGTCCTCCTTGTTAACAACTCCCATCACTTCCTAATTTCTTACCTACCTTAGATTTCCAGGCAAAGCATGGGTTTTTCTATTCTTTCTTTTTTAACATTTCCATCAGGAAATTTCTGTTTATTTCATATTTCAGAATATTCCGGAATCCAGCTACTTTCACCATCTCCCCTGCTGCCTTCCTGGTTCAGGTCACTGTCAACTCTTCCAAACTGCTACAGTGGTCTCCTGACTGGTCTCTCTCTTCCCCCTCCCTCCTCCAGGCTGCTCCCAACATGGTAGAGTGATACTTTATAAGTCAGCCGGGTCAATGCTCTGCTCAAACCCTCCTTGCCTGCCCATCTCACTCAGAGTAAATCTAAGGGTCCTTACAGAGACAACAAAGTCTTATGTGACCAGTGACCTCATCTACCAATCATTCCCTTGTGCACTCTGCCTCAGCGACACTGGCCCCTTGCTGTTCTTTGAACAAGCCATGCCTGTTGTTCCCTCTGCCAGGAATGTTTTTCTTCAGATACCTACTTAGCTAATATCCTCACCTACTGTCATGGATTGAATTGTGTCCCCCCAAAATATCTGTCAACTTGGCTAGGTCATGATTCCCAGTATTGTATGATTGTGTACCATTTTGTCATCTGGTGTGATTTCCCTATGTGTTGTAAACTCTATCACTATGATGTAATAAAATGGATTAGCGGCAGTTATATTGATGAGGTCTGCAAGATTGGATAGTGTCTTAAGCCAATCTCTTCTGAGATAGAAAAGAGAGAAGCAAGCAGAGAGACAGGGGGACCTCATACCACCAAGAAAGCAGTGCCGGGAGCAAAGTGCATCCTTTGGACCCGAGGTTCCTGTGCAGAGAAGCTCCTAGTCTGAGGAACGACTGGTGACCATGCGGATCTTCCTCCAGAGCTGAGAGAGAGAGAAAGCAGAGAAAGCCTTTCCCTGGAGCTGATGCCTTGAATTTGGACTTCTAGCCTACTAGACTGTGAGAAAATAAATTTCTCTTTATTAAAGCCATCCACTTGTGGTATTTCTGTTATAGCAGCACTAGATGACTAAGACACCTGCAGCAAGGCTTTGCTCAGATTGTACCTTCTGAATGAAGCCTACCCCAACCACCCTATATATATTACTGCAACCTGCACACATACTCTTCTGACTTCCTTTAATGCGGTACTGTTTTTTCCATAGTACTCACTGCTTTCTAACATACTCTATGATTTAGTTACACATTATGTTTATTTTTATTATCTTATTTCCCCCACTAGAATGTAAGGCCATCGAGGGCAGGGGCCTTTAAATGTTTCATTTACTTATGTAACCCAGTTAGTACTCAGAACAATGCCTATACCACAGTATTGTTGTTAGGTGCCATCAAGTCAAATCTGCCTCATAGCAACCCTATTTAAACAGAAGGAAACACTGCCCGGTCCTGCGCCACAATTGCTATTATGCTTGAACCGATTGTTGCAGCCAATGTATCAATCCATCTCATTGAGGGTCTTCCTCTTTTTCATTGACCCTATACTTTACCAAGCATGATGTCCCTCTCCAGGGACTGGTCCCTCCAGATAACATGTCCAAAGTACGTGACATGAGGTCTCACCATCCTTGTTTCAAAGGAACATTCTCGCTGTACTTCTTCTAAGATGGACTTGTTCGTTATTTTGGCAGCCCATAGTGTATGCAATATTCTTTGCCAACACTGTAATTCATAAGGGTTAATTCTTCTTTGGTCTTCCTTATTCATTGTCCAGTTTTTGCATGCATATGAGGTGATTGAAAGTACCATGGCTGGGGCTGGGCACACCTTAGTCTTCAAACTGACATCTTTGCTTTTTAACACTCTAAAGAGATCTTTTGCAGCAGATTTGCCCAAATGCAGTGTGTCATTTGATTTCTTGACTGCTGCTTCCATGGGTGTTGATTGTGGATCCAAGTACAATGAAATCCTTGAAACTTCAATACTTTTTCCATTTGTCATGATGTTGCTGATTGGTCCAGTTGTGAGGATTTTTGTTTTCTTTACGTTGAGGTACAATCCATACCGAAGGCTGTAGTCTTTCGTCTTCATCAGTAAGTGCCTCAAGTCCTCTTCATTTTCAGCAAGCAAGGTTGTGTCACCTGCATATACCTGCATATTGTTAATGAGTCTTTCTCCAATCCTGATACCATGTTCTTCTTCATATAGTCCACTTTCTTGGGTTATTTGCTCAGCATGCAGATTGAATAAGTATGGTGAAAGGATATAGCCTTGACACATACCTTACCTGACTTTAAACCACGAAGTAACCCCTTGTTCTGTTCGAGTGACTGCCTCTTGATCTATGTACAGGTACCATAACAAATGCTTAGTAAATATTTGTGATATGAAGAATCAGTGAATGAATGGGCGTTATCTGCAACCAGTTAAAACAAATTTACAAATATGTTGTCGAAACATGAGTGAAGTGGGATCCTGAAAGGTTTTTTTAAATTTTATTGTGTTTTAGGTGAAAGTTTACATTGCAAATTAGTTCCTTATTCAAAAATTTATACACAATTGGTTTTGTGACATTGATTACAATTCCAGAAATGTGTCAGCACTCTCCTCCTTTTGTTTTATACCCGAGGTTTCCCTTGTCCATTTGTCCAGGTATCCTGTCCCTTCCTGCTTTCTCATCTTTGCTTTTGGGCAGGTGTTGCCCATTTGCTCTTGTATACTTGATTGAACTAAGAAGCACATTCCTCATGAGTGTTATGGTTTGTTTTATAGGCCTGTCTAATCTTTGGACTACCAGAAGAATGAACAAATCTGTCTTGGAAAAAGTACAGACAGAGTGCTCCTTAGAAGCAGCGACGGCAAGACTTCGTCTCATGTACTTTGGACATGTTATCAGGAAGGACTAGTTCCTGGAGAAGGACATCATGCTTGGTTAAGTAGAGGGTCAGCAAAAAAGAGGAAGACCCTCAGTGAGATGGATTGATACAGTGGCTACAACAGTGGGCTCAAACATGCCAACGATTGTGAAGATAACACAGGCCCGGGCAGGGTTTTGTTCTGTTGTATATAGGGTCTTGATGAGTGGAAATGGACTCAATGGCACCTAACAACAACAACAAAAATGACAATCATTGGCTGAAAGGTTGACTTTGGGAGTGACTTCAGTTCTGACTTAGCAGGATGTCTGGAGGCCATAGTCTTGGGGTTTTTTTCCAGTCTGTGTCAGACCAGTAAGTCTGGTCTTTTTTCGTAAATTTGAATTTTGTTCTACATTTTTCTCCTGCTCTGTCCAGAACCCTATATTGTGATTCCTGTCAGAACAGTTGGTGGTGGTATCTGGGCACCATCTAGTTCTTCTGGGCTCAGGCTGGTGGAGGCTGTGGTTCATGTGATCCATTAGTCCTTTGGACTAATATTTTCCTGGTGTCTTTGGTTTTCTTCATTCTCCTTTGCTCCAAACTTGATGGGACCAATAGATGTATTTTAGATGGCTGCTCTCAAGCTTTCAAAAATCCCAGATGCTACTCACCAAAATAGGATGTAGAACATTTTCTTTATGAACTATGTTATGCCAGTTGACCTAGATGTCCCCTGAGACTATGGTCTCTGGCCTTCAGCTGCGGTAACTAGGTCCTTCAAGGTGTTTGGATGTGTCTAGGAAACTTCTATGGCTTTGCCTTGGTCAAGTTGTCCTGACTTCGCTATGTTGTGTGTTGTTTTTCCCTTCACCAAAGTTAACACTTGTCTACCGTTTAGTTAATGATTTCCCTTCCCCACCCCTCAGCTCCCGTCAAAGATTGTTTTTTTCTGTGTATAAACTTTTTCTTGAGTTCTTATAATAGTGGTCTCATACAATATTTGACCTTTTGTGACTGATTTATTTCACTCAGCATAATGCCCTCCAGATTCATCCATGTTGTGATATGTTTTGAGCATTCCTCATTGTTCTTTATTGTAGCATAGTATTCCATTGTGTATATGTACCATAGTTTGTTTATCCATTCATCTGTTGATGGGCACTTAGGTTGTTTCCATCTTTTTGCTATTTTGAATAACGCTGCAATAAACATGGGTGTGCATATGTCTATTCGTGTGACGGCTGTTATTTCTCTAGAATATAATTCCTGGCAGTGGGATTGCTGGATCATATGGTATTTCTATTTCCAGCTTTTAAAGGATGTATCATATCATTTTCCATAGTGGTTGTACCATTTTACATTCCTATCAGCAGTGCATAAGAGTTCCAATCTCCCTGCAACCTCTCCAACATTTGTTATTTTTTAATTTTTTTGATTAATGCCAGTAATGTTGGGGTGAGATGGTATCTCATTGTAGTTTTGATATTCATTTCTCTAACTGCAAATGATCATGAGGATTTCCTTATGTGTCTGTTAGCTGCCTGACTGTCTTCTTTGGTGAAGTCTGTTCGTATCCTTTGCCCATTTTTTAATCGGATCATTTGTGTTTTTGTTGTAGAGTTGTTGAAGTATTCTACAGATTTTAGAGATTAGACCTTTGTTGGATATGTCATAGGCAAAAAATTTTTCCCAGTTTATGGGTTCTTTTTTCATTCTTTTGGTGAAATCTTTTGATAAACCTAAGTGTTCAATTTTTAGGAGGTCCCAGTTACCTAGTTTATCTTCTGGTGTTTGTGCATTGTTAGTTATAGTTTGTATACTATTTATGCATGTGTTAGAGACTCTAACATTGTCCCTATTTTTTCTTCCGTGTTCTATATCATTTTGGGTTTGGGCTTTTCTTTTTCTTTCTTTCTTTCTTTAGCATTCTTTTCTGTTCCTGACGCTAGCTAGCTTGAGGTCTATGCATTTTGTGCTTGATCTTAGTTCACCTTATAGAAGCTGTTGCTCAATAATCACAACATCAATACAGTATTTTATTCTTGAGGAAAGTCCAATGATTTGGTACTATATTCACTTTAAAAGCCTGCGATTAACTTTTATTTTTCTGAACTCTTTGAAAATTGTCTACTAAAATTTCACTGTGACACTTGGATCTAACTTTGCCCAGTCTCTTCATTCCTGGTTATCCTTCCTAGTTTTCAAAATTCTCTAAAAGGAAATAGATATAGATATATAGCTTCATCAGCTCTGTCTATTAGCTTTCAGTCAAAAAAACAAAAAAGAATCATTCTAATATTTCAAACAGAGAGGGATAAACACAAGAATTTATTAAAAGGTGTTAGGAGAACTAGAGGAGCAAAAAAAAGAACATGTGTTATTCTAAAATTAGGAGGTTAATGCCACCAGCCCATTGGCCTACCCTCACTGCTAAGTATTTACCCACTTTTAGAAATCTGAGCCACAATGCTTCTCCTTTCCTTTTGTCTTTAAATGTCTCTCCAGAACCTCTTATTTGTGAAAGGGGCTGCATGGGAATTTCACATTTATTGTCAGCTGTGTAGGCCTAGCGTCCTGGGTATTGTGGTAATGTTAATGCAAAGCTTGCATAGTTCACTTCTGCATGCTCCTATGGTTCTGATTTATTTTCCCTCTCTCTTTCCTCCTGTTTTCCCATGATTTTATAAAAGTTTAAAAATTAACCTAAGTTCCTCTTTGGGAGGTAGAACAATGAGTGATGAAATCTAAAAGCAAGACAACTGAACAAAGGATCTTCAAGAATATCCACAGAAGGTCAACATGTCTGGAATGAAGTCATTGTGCCCATCTCAAAGGGGAACTAACATTCCACAGATTCTTCGGACCCTGACCCTGTCCTGATAAAATCCTCTCACCGGCCTTCAGAAGGGGAGGCAGATTTTGGAGGAGCTCTTCCCCTCTGTCTCCTGTATATCGATATACAATAAAACACTCTTGCTGCTCACCTCACCCCTGTCTCAGTATTGGCTTTTGCAGCAGGCAGCTCAGATCTATGTTTTGCAGTAATGTTGGGAGAAAGCAAGAGAAAAACAACTGGCAAGGGAGTGGAGGGAAATGCAGTTTGCACAATTAAAAAAACCAAACCAAAACAGCATTACAGAGCAAAATATTGAAGGACAGATGTGAAGCTCAGAGACGTAGTAATTCTCCTTTGTTGATTAACATTAGACCCAGAATAGCATTTCCAATCATTATCATTCTCCACCTTCTGATAACTGTCTTCTTTATCTGGATATGTAAATGACACTTATTGTCTGTACCACTGTGGGTGCCACGGATCACTTTTACATGGCCTTTCTCACGGTGGTCTTGTAACTCATTTGAGTGGGACCATGCAAATCCCTAACAAAGGGATTGGCCAGTTTTGCCACTCCTCTAGGCTTAAAATGAGCCATCCAAGAGGCAGGGAGGAGAGGATTTCACCACCACCATGGAAGAAGAGCCAAGACAGAAGTTCATCCTTTGAACCTGTTGGGTACAACTGCTTGGCATAAAGAGCATTTGATATGTATTATTTATTAGCTTAAATGATACATATCAAATGCTCATTTTGCCAGGTAGTGTGAAAAGCTCTTTACATGTGGTGTCTTTTAAGTTGTACTCAACAGAAATTGTTTCTTCTTCTTTTGTTCTTTTTTTTTTTTTTCCTATGATATATGGGCTCTGTGCTGTTATCAACTGTCACTAGTGCTGTTAGACAACCCTTTACGTGAAGGCACTAGAATCAAGGAGACTGTTCTATCCAGACTACATAGAGGTAATCACATCTATTGATGATAATTTAGATTTAGGTCTGCAGCCATGTATTCTGTCTTTTGCTATCTGATACTTTTGGCACATTTTCAAAGTAACGTTTCTTCAAAAATGTATGAAAGAAAATCAGCAATGATTCTACATCATTTGACTTATTATCTGACATCTTGCAGTTAGTAACTAGTATTTTTCATTCTTATGAGGCCAGAGGGTGTTTGGGAAGGAGGTTTTTGCTATTCAACTTTCCTTATGTGAAATGAGGATAGTGTTTACACAGATGCTAACAGCTTTAGGAACTCTCTGTTCTTCTAATAAAACTTCAAAAGGAAAGTAAAAAGCAGAGACTTCTAGTGTAGCTCAATTACATGAGATCCATATTTGATATTAATGTTTCCTCTTTTCCTGGATTCCATGTGAAAATTAAATTTTACTCCATTCAATCAACCAAGAAATACCTTTTTTTCTCAGGAGGATATTAAGTATAAAACAGATAACAATCTTTTGTTTTTTTTTTTTACTTTTAAAGCAATCTAAATATGGACTTGTGCACTTAAATACATTCTCTTACACATACATAAATAAAAGTTCTTTACTATATTTATTCCTGGATATTAGCTATTATAAGTTTTAGATGAGATCCTAAACAAACCGTGTTGATTCATCTGTAGATTCCCTCATCAAGAGCTCAAATCAGCTGTTTTCTTGTTTCTTTTCCTTCATTATTGATATTGTCATTGAAGCAGGAATTGCACATCTGGTACAACTGTGAGAGAGGGATGGGGAGACAGTTGGGGAGGCAGAAGAGGAGAAGAAGCAGGAAAAGAAATGCAAGGGAAAAGAGGAGGGGAAAGAAAGGGAAAGGTAGGAAAGGGAAGAGGAAGGGGTTTTATGGATTGAATT
Organism: Trichechus manatus latirostris; assembly: GCF_000243295.1. Classification (NCBI taxonomy): domain Eukaryota; kingdom Metazoa; phylum Chordata; class Mammalia; order Sirenia; family Trichechidae; genus Trichechus; species Trichechus manatus. The sequence goes on from NW_004444178.1 coordinate 2,622,868, forward strand.
GTGTTCCCCCAAAATATGTGCTGTAAATCCTAACTCCTATACTTGTAGTTGTAATCCCATTTGGGAATAGGGTTTTCTTTATTATGTCAATGAGGCCATATCAGCGTAGGGTGTGTTTTAAGCCAATCACTTTCAAGATATAAAACAAACAGATAAGGCACAGAGAGGCAAGCAGAGGTGGAGGAAAATGGATGCCAAGCCACATAGAGATGGTGAAGGAACCGAAGAACAGAAGCTTAAAAGAGACAGGAACCTTCCCCGAGAGCCAACAGAAAGAGGAAGGCTTCCCCTAGAGCTGGCACTCTGAATTCACACTTTCAGCTTCCTGTAAGAAAATAAATTTCTGTTTGTTAAAGCCACCCACTTGTGGTATTTCTGTTAGAGCAGCACTCGATAACTAAGACAAGGAGGAACTGAGGAAGAGCTGTGGAAGGGAAAGATGAGGAAAGAATCACAAATTGTTTCCCCAGGTATTTCATAAATATCACTAGTTCATGAGGTAGGAGAGGGAAAAGGCAAAAAAGAAAAGTACTGAAAAGAATGAGGAGATGGTCCTGAGGTTCAGTGCACAGAAATGTACATGAACCCAACAGTAGATAAACAAGCTTTCTATACGATCTAAAGAATGGACAGCTATGTTTGAAATGTCAGTATTGTTAAAGTACATTTAACTGATAGCTGGCAGTCGAGGAATGGCTCATATGTAGAGGTGGCTTTGTTAGCTTTATTCAAAGAAGTGATTTAAATTATGCCTTCAGTTTCTGATAGAAATATTTCTAAATGTTAAAATTATAACGTGGGAAGGACTAAATCAATATGTCACTAGACTAGAGATGTATTATATATTTCAATTATGTCCATAGTGATTTAACAAGTTAGCCTGGAGCTAATGTAAATTCCAAGCCTGTCTTGCATACTGGGTGGAACTCACTTATCTAAAGCAATTAAAAAAAAAAAAAAGAAAGCTTCAGGAAAAGGTTTCGATGCCTAATGTGGTGTGTGGGGGAGGGAGGCATAATGGAGCAAATATAAGTCTTGGTTAATTAGATAATGTAACTTTTCTTCTTCTTCTTTGTTCTTATTTGGGTTTCAATGGTTGTAGATAGAACATGTAATTCATCTCTCAAACATCTGTGCATATATATAGCTATAGTATATTATTAAAACTTAATGAGTATATGAGTCCTTGAATGTCCCAATTCAGCTCTTCATCTGTACTCTTTCGGCAGCAACTTATAAAAGTCAACGAAAAATCTTGAGTGCTACCTTGAAAGGAGGAAATTTGACTTGTGCTAAACCTCATTTCAATTTGACAACTTAATTGAACTGTATGAAAGTGAGAACAAAATGAACAGCACTTTTGTGTGCTTTTATTAGATTGGACATTTTATAGAACATATTTTCACTTGTAAACCTTTTCACAGCTGAACCTTTTTTCTTTTTTAACCTGCAAATCTTCAAAGACCAAATAGGTCAGTGAATTTTGTTTTACGGTACAGCTTACTCTTCAGCTTGAATAGAATTAAGTTGTTTTGATTGTTTGTTCTGATACTTTTATGGGGACATATATTTTAACTCTGCTCATAAAATACTGTAAAACAGTAATATTGAAATTTATAGATTATATTATATATGGTAGGTGTATAGACTTTGATAGATTGGACAGTCTATTTTTATTAATATCAGTATAATGATGATTTCATGACAGTCTCTATTTTATCAAAACCTTGTGTTATAGATGCTATCTCTAGTGCTGTGGTTAGAGGATTTGTCTCAAGACACTAACACATTGCTCACACAGGATCAAATAAATCAGTCTGGTCCATAGACCTAGAATCTGGATGTATCTCTTATACTCAGAAGACATCAAGCTTCTAGGGAATGATTAATGATAACTCCTCGGAGACTGGATTGTGACTGATTTATAGTGAGAGAGATAACTGAGGGAATTAAGAACTCACAACCACTCATAAGTCCATTAGCCCCTAGTCTTCCTAGGAAGTGATTTGTTTGTTTGCAGTTAAATCTGGGTGGTTAGTGTCATCAAGAAGCCCTGGTGGCGCAGTGGTTAAGAGCTCAGCTGCTAACCAAAAGGTTGGCAGTTTGAAGTCACCAGCTGCTCCCTGGAAACCCTATGGGGCACTTCTACTCTGTCCTATAGGGTCGCTAGGAGTCGGAATCGACTTGATGGCAATGGCTTAGTTTAGTTTTGTTTTTTTTTAGTGTCATCAAATTATGATCAAATAAGATGTGTGCATATCCGTTATCAGGTAAACCCTGGAGTCTTCAGATCAGAAAACATTTTTCTCTGGACAGAATTGAAGACCTATTGCAAATAAATGTTCTTTGGTTCCAGTCTTTTCTGTTCTTTCTCATGTTGCATACTCAACATGAGTCAGTAGGGAAACTGCTTTCTAAGACAGAGAAGGATAAAGATGATGAAAGAGTCTTTTTAATATTAGCTTCTGAAATAATTTCAGCAGGGGTAAGGGATTGCCTTTGCCTGTAAGTGACATACCACTTCCACTCATAGATTATTGATCCAATAAAGTCAGACTATTTCAGCCAACTTCAAAAATAGTACTTCTATCATAGATATAGAAGAAGGAGAATCAGAGTATTTGTGAATATCACTAATGACCAGCACAGAATTCAAAGTGGATCTTCAGAATATTAGATGAGCACATGGTTGTTTATTCTAACAAACCAAAAAAGGATTTATAGGCAGGACCTATAAGTTAATTGTGCTATGGGCACTTCTGAGCATCAATTAACCAGAGAGGATGTAACTGTACCTAGGTTGTAAAATTAAAGGAGGTTTTCACTTAATAAAATCCAACACTACTTTATTTATTAACTTTATTTTTCGATAGGTAATACATTCACGTCACTGGATGGCTCAAACTGTTAAATATTCCACTACTAACTGAAAGACTGGTTGTTAGAACCCACTTAGAGGTGTCTAGGAAGACAGGCCTGTTGATCTACTTTCTTGAAAACCCTGTGGAGCAGTTCTCCTCTGCACACATGGGGTCACCATGATTTGGAATGGACTCGATGGCAATTAACAATAATGCATTCATATGATTCAAGTATAAAAATGAGATTAAAAAGGCAAACACTAATAAGTTTCATTTCTACTTTGTCCCTATCCACTCTATTCCTAACCCTGTCCCCACGGGTAACCATTCTTAGTTTCTTATGTATCCTTCTAGTATATCTTTCTGCAAATACAAGCAATTATCTTTATTTATTTTATATTTTTATATCTCCTCCTTTCCTACACAAAAGTTAGGATACTATATCCACTCTGCTAGATCCACCTTTCTCTTTTCACTTCACAACATGTCCTAGAGAATTTTCCATAGCACTACATAGAGGATATGCGGCAAGTGTTTCGTTCTGTTGTACATAAGGTCACTATGAGTCGGAACTGACTCGGTAACTCCTAACAACAACAACATAGAGGAAATCTTCATCCTTTTTTTAGAGATGCATGGTATTCAAAGTGAAAATTTTGTGTACAGACACTTGGTTGTTCCCACTCTTTAATTATCACAGAAAATGTTGCAAACCTCATTTCCTGTATGTGGGATTGTACCTTCAAGGATAAATTCCTTGAAGTGGGATTACTGTGTAAAAGATAAAATGCTTTTTTCGGCATTGCCAAGTCTTCCTCTATGTATGAGAGATTCTACACACACTTTCCATTAAAGTATACTGAAACTCTTTTTAATTTTAGCCTAATTTATATGCAAGAATTGTCAATCTCACCAGAAATCATTTGATCAAGAAGCTCCAGCAAGTAGAAAGTTCAAGAACGATTATTAGACATATATACTGAATAAAAGTTTGGAAATTATTGGACGATTTTTATTCATTCCACCAACAAATCACTAGTACTGAACACAGAGTCTACTTTGACCCTCTCTCATGATTCTGCCACAGCTCAGGCAAACCTTTCTGTTTGAATGTGTTGGAATATTATTACGTCTTCTCATGACTACTTATTATCCTGAAGTTTTAAAACAAATCTGGATGACCCCAGAGCAACAGAGAACATGACTGGTGATGGAAGAGGGAATGTGAGAGGAGGTGGAATCCCTCTACCCTCCTCTTCTACCCCCATAAATACCTCTCTTCCTTTCTCTGTACAAGGTTTTCAAATAAGACCGTCCTGTATTTAAAGCCACACAACCTACTTATCTCTCCTCTAACAAAGTCTCACAGACTTTGCAACATTACAAGGCTCAGCCTTCCAGTAAGACTTTATTAGAGTTTATACACCTGTAAGTCCTCATTTGGGAGGCCACAGACAGGAAAACCAGAGTTCCTGAAGTTCAACTACGTCACTTCCTCATTTCTATGGACACCTCTCTTGAAGGATGAAAATTTCACACAAGGGAATTGTTGCCTTCCTTTATTTGATCCACTCCTCCAAAATATGTTGTTCAGCATTCATGTTGCTTATTTAGTGCTATGGACTAAACGGGTGACCATGCTTCAAACTAGTTATTTATTGACTCAGTATTTTCATGTATTCCTTCAAGGCATGTTGGATTTGTCCTATCATCTTCAGAGTCTAGCACAGTGCCTGGAATATAATAGACACCTGTTATGGATTGAATTGTGTCCCCCCAAAGTGTATGTCAACTTCGCTAGGCCATGATTCCCAGTATTGTGTGATTGTCCACAATTTTGTTATTTGATGTTGCATGATGTTAATAAGGCAGGATTAGAGGCAGTTATATTAATGAGGCAGGACTCAATCTACAAGATTAGGTTGTATCTTGAGTCAGTCTCTTTTGGATATAAAAGAGAGAAGCAAGCAGAGAGACAGGGGGACCTCATTACCACCAACCAAGAAGGGCCAGTAGTGTGCATACTGTGGACTGAGGATCCCTGCCTGAGAAGCTCCTAGACCAGGGCAAGACTGATAACAAGGACCTTACCCCAGAGCTGACAGAGATGAAGTCTTCCCCTGGAACTGACATGCTGAATTTGGACTTCTAGCCTACTGGACTGTTAGAGAAAAAAAATTTCTCTTTGTTAAAGCCATCCACTTGTGGTATTTCTGTTATAGCAGCACTAGGTAACTAAGACAACACCCAGCAAATGTTTATTGGCTAACTGATTGTATACATGAATTATTATTATTTAATTTTTTAAATTGTACTTTAGATGAAGGTTTACAAAACAAATAGTTTCTTATTAAGTAGTACACATATTGTTTCATGACATTGGTTAACAACCCCATGACATGTCAACATTCTCCCTTCCAACCTTGGGTTCCCTATTACCAGCTTTCCTGTCCCTTCCTGCCTTCTAGTCCTTGTTCCTGGGCTGTTGTGCACCATTAGTCTCATTTTGTTTTATGAGCCTGTCTAATCTTTGGCTGAAGGATGAACCTCGGGAGTGACTTCATTACTAAGCTAAAAGAGTGTCCAGGGGCCATACTCTCGGGGCTTCTCTAGTCTCCGTCAGGTCAGCAAGTCTGGTCTTTTTTGTGAATTACAATTTTGGTCTAGACTTTTCCCCAGCTCTATCCAGGACCCTCTACTGTGATCCCTATCAGAGCAGTCAGTGGCGGTAGCCGGGAACCATCTAGTTGTACTGGACTCAGTCTGGTGGATGCCATGTTAGTTGTGGTCCATTAGTCCTTGGTCTAATGTTTCCCTTGTATCTTTAGTTTTCTTCATTCTCCCTTGTTTCTGAAAGGGTGAGACCAGTGGAGTATCTTAGATGGCTGCTCACAGGTTTTTAAGACCCTAGACATTGTTCACCGAAGTAGAGTGTAGAACATTTACTTTATAAACTGTGTTATGCCAATTGAGCTAGATGTTCCCCGATACCATGGTCCCCACAGCCTTCAGCCAGCCTTTTGGTCCCTCAGGGACTTTCGATGTGTCTATGGAGCTTCTGTGACCTTGCCTTCTACAAGTTGTGCTGGCTTCCCCAGTACTGTGGCCTGTCTTACCCTTCACTAAAGTTACCACTTATCTACTGTTTATTTAGTGTTCCACCCCTCCTCATAACCATCAAAGATTGTTTCTTTTTTTGTGTAAACCTTTTCATGAGTTTTTACAGTAGTGGTCTCATAAAATATTTGTCCTTTGGTGATTGGCTTTTTTCACTCTGCATAATGCCCTCCAGATTCATCTAAGTTATGAGATGCTTCACAGATTCATCATTGTCCTTTATTGTTGCATAATACTCCATTGTGTGTAAGTACCATAGTTTGTTTATCCATTCATCTGTTGATGGGCATCTAGGTTGTTTCCTTCTTTTTGCTATTGTGAGCAACGCTGCAATGAACATGGATTTGCGTATGTCTATTCATGTGATGGCTCTTATTTGTATACATGAATTATTGATTGTTTGATTCCAATGCTTGAGTATTGTTTATTGAAAAATGTGTGCACTTGCTTTACCATATGCTTTATAAGAATTATTCTATCAGTAGCAGAAAAATAGATTAGAATTTCTTTCATGAATCAATGATGGTCAGGAAAGAGAAAATGAAGGAGTGAGGATTTCTTATAGCCCTTTGCTTTCTATCTGTGAATAGGGAATCTCTTTTATTCATACTCATGGTCAACAGTGAAACATAAGCATGCAGAAACAAGACAATACTATTATTCTTCTTCCTAGAAGGAAATGAGATGACAAAGCAGAAGATGAAAATAATTTTAAAGTCCCGGTGATACGGCAATTGGAGGGAGCTTATGAATTGATAATATTAGTGCTAAATATTTACAATCTTGTTTCACTATATTTATGCCTGGCTATATTCATTGAAAAATAGATGGTAAATATCAGCCAGACACAGTGTATCTACTGTGCAAAGCTTAGAATTAATTGTTGCACTGAGAAATGAATCATCAAAAAACCCTTTGCCGTTGAGTTGATTCCAACTCATAGCGACTCTATAGGACAGCGTAGAACTGCCCCATAGGGTTTCCAAGGAGTGGCTGGTGGATTCAAATTGCTGACCTTTTGGTTAGCAGCCATAGCTCTTAACCACTGCATCACCAGAGCTCAGAAATGAATCATAGCATATTAAAAATAATGAATTTCTTGGAAGGGGGATTTTGAAAGGAATTTATATTATTCAAAATATCTACACATAACTAAGATTCATTGATAAAATAGATTCACAAGGAGGGCCTTACCTGATAAATTGGTAATTTCTTTAAATGCTATAATCTATACAAGCCAACATTCTTGTAAATATTTTTGGTGGATGCTACGAAGATGCGTATAGTTGCCGTTTATGTTGGCTCCTTGTGATGTTAAATACTACTTCATATGTTTACTATTTTCTTACTCCATGAAGAAGTTACATGGTAATAACATTTTAAAGAAGGAGAAAAAGAAGATAGACAGTTATCTGTTAAAATAGTTACTGAGGTTAGAAAATGAAAAGAATTATCAAAATTATAAAAAAAAATTATTCATTGGATGTATATGATTTGCTGTATATGTTTCTCTCTTCTTTTCCCTATTCTCTACCACCTTCTCTACTAATATCTTAGAAGTCAAAAGAACTATCGTGACCTTATTATTTGGTTTGGTATGTATGGACCTTTTGAGTTAGGTAATTAATTCAGGGAGAATTGAATTCTTGGTTGTAAGAGGTAGACTAGAAAGTAGAATGAAAGTCAGTAAAGATCATATTTCTAACAACATTTGTAGTAGACTTAATTTTAAAAGAACAATATTTATTGTCAGTCTTCACCGTTATATTAGAAAATTATTGCACTAAACAATTGTGCAGAATTATGGTAAATTTTATATTTTTATTGTCATCTTCAAGGTAAAATATTATTTAGGTTGTTATATGAAAGGTTGCTGTCTAGATGATTCCAGGCAAAAAGGACTGTAAATATACGTGTCAATGACATGCATTAGATATTAACATATTCTAAGTTATTTATTATTGCTCATAGAGAATTTTTAAAAACTAATAAAACATCTTTTAAAGAGGGAAGGGCATCCAGTGAAAGACATAAATGATGATATTTTAAATAGTTAAGATATTAAAATATGTAAAATTATTTAAGACCCTACTATGTTTTATTGGGAAGTGATAGCTGACTTTCTATATGCCAATTCCACTTGGAAAATGCTCCACAAAGGGACCTTTGAGCAGTTTGTACTTCCCAAGTTTACCACAGAAATAGATTGTTGCTGAAAAAGATTACAGGCTTATTTAGAAAATTTGATATTTGCTACTTGCAAAAATAACTGGAAAGTAATGAAAGTGTCAGAATAATTGCACAGAAAAATTTGGGGAGAGCAAACCAATGCGTCCTACCGTTAATTATTGAATTGCACATAAACTGTGGATTTATCACGCTTGGTAAAAAGAGACTTGGTTTGGCAGTCTGATCTTCTCTTTATTAACTGTTAGGTCTTAATTAAGTTTCATAAATGATCTTTGGTTCAATTATGTGATCTTTAAAGTCAGAATGAATGCGCTTATCTTACAGGGTACTTTTAGATTACAGTGCATTGCCCACCACTAACCTTATCTAATGCTGCTTCACCAGTGGAGTGAAAGTTGTGTGTGTAAAATGTGCAAGTTGCATTAAGTGATCTTTAGCACAGTTCTACTCTGACACACAGGGTCACCATGAGTTGGAGTCTACCTGATGGCAACTTGTTAGTAGGTTGGAAGGTCTCTTCTCACTCTGACGTTGTACAGTTCTCTCATGGACGTGCTTCTTTGCTTCTGATGCGGAGCCATCTCCTATCGTTTAAACCTCATCTAAGTACTCATGGATCATGTTCTTTTCCATTTCTGCACAGTGTCCCACTTGGTGTCCCCAACAGATTTCTTATCCTTTCTCAAAGAGTTTTGTGCTCTAGATCAGTGTACCTCAAGCTATCTATGGAGAATCACCAGTTGTTTTTTGCCTCTGATATAACACAGAACTATACTTTTATAAAATAAAATAAAAATTAATTTCTTGATGAGAAAAAATAAACTAAAAGAGAAGACATTCACAATGAAAATTTGACAGTGCTTAAAATCAGGTGATAACAAAAATATCCCATATAAAAATTTGTAGGATGGAGCCAAAGTATTTCTCAGATATTTTAGTTTTAAATATTAAAAAAAGACTGAAAAAGAGTGACTTAGCCTCATAAGATGCATTAAAGAAGTTGAAAAAAGAAAAAGAAGGTATAAAATCAGAGAAAGTAGAAATATGAAAAATTATGAGCAAAAACTAATGAAATAATAATTAAAGATAAAATAGATATGATAAAATTTAAAATAAGTTGTGTATAATGTGAAAAAAGTTGACAAACCTCTCACAAGATTGATCAAGCAAGAGAGAACAAGAAAAGGCACAAAAACCATACTGTAAATGTAAACATAGATATAATTACAGCTAAAGCGAAGTGCAAAAGATACTAAAGTATATTATGGATAAATTTATTAAAAAAACAGAAAAATTGGATGAAATAGACAAATTCTTAAAAAAAAGTTAGAGAACAAAGCATAATTAGTTCAGATCTTTAGAATGATTAAAGTTGAAATCATTTTTATTATGTTATTTTTGACCTGATGGCATGTAAAGACAACCTAAATGCTTATCTATTTCACTGAGGGAGATTCAGTGAATGCTTGCGCCTCTGTTGTATACCAAAATTTGTCTGAGCACTCCATATTCCTTTGAGATAAAATTGGACCTTCTTGGCTACCTTAACACTTAACTTGCATTAAACTTCATTATCATCTCATGAGCATTCAAAACGACTGCCATAAATGGAAAGAGATGGAAATGGAAAATCAAACTAGAAGAGTAAATGAGAGGAACAGAGAGCAGAGGTAAGCCAGGAAACACAGCTTTCCAAGTTTTTTCCTATTTTCCAATAACTTCTCATGAAAAGAGATTACCTTGGGCAATTTTGGGCTCAATATAACTCATTTTAGTCTCCAAATTCTGTATGTGAACTGTGGGTTTAGTAAATATAAATGCTATCATCAAAATTATAAACACAGTCATATGTGTTTCCGAGGTCATAACTTTGATTCTTTTTTTATTTTAAAAAGTTATAATGGAATAACTCAGACAGAAAATACACTTAAATAATCAGGTTTACAGACCAAATGTTTACTGAAATAGACAAATAGCAACTGACTTATCACCTCTAATTAGAATTGTTGAGAGCAATTAACCTAAATTTGTTTTCATTTGAGCAGACACACCATTATGATTTGGTAATGGGTGTAGTTCTAAACACTAACCTGAGATAACTTACAGATTGCGCGAAAAAAATAGCTACTGCATCACGCCAGAACACTTTTGGCCTAAGCACACTTCCAAATGATAAAGGCCAACTACTTAATCATGTGTTTGGATTTAAAACAATAACCCTTTGCCAATCATCTGAGAGTCATTGAAAAAAAAAAATTAAAATCAATTAAACATTCCTTAAAACAATAAAACCAGATCAACATCTTGTTTCAAGTATAGTCAACTCAATGGATTATACATTCTTAATCTATGCTTGGAAAATTATTGAGAAATTATTTTCACCTCCCAAACTACAGAGGATGTACAACTGAGTACAATTCCACACGCTAATGACTTTGAGCCTGAGGGATTCCTGTAGCTGGAGCTAAGATTTTCCATTGCTCTTGACCTCAAAACTCCTCAGATGGTTACTTTTTCTAGGCTTGTGGTTATGATTTTGTATAATGAAATAAAAGGTGAAAAACGGAGGAGAAAAATCTTTAAATGGTGAAAACATTGCTTTAGATATTTTGAAAAGCCCTTTAATGAGTTATTTGGCCCACACACATGCACTAGTGACAGACTGCCGATGGAGTGTTAGATTTGGGAACAATAGTTTGCATTGGCTCTCAGTGATTTTTTTATATTAATTTTAGTGTTAATTGAGTTTCAGACTTGTCCCTGCTCTAATGTATTTTACTGTCTCTACATTTTTGTTATTTTTAAATGATAATAATCTCAAAGCAAATTATTTTTTGTTACCAAGATACTATTTCCGTATAAATTCTATCATTTTACATGAATTCTATCATTTGAGTTATCTATCTTATAAATATAATTACTTCCCAACTATCTAGACAATACATTTTCTATTTGGTAAACATTTTCAATGTTACCTTTCCCTCTCCCAAGACATTCCTATCTCTTATATTCCACTAAGCAAATCAAACAAAAGCACGTTTACAGCATTCCCAATTATTTATGCAAAACTTCTAATCATTACTTTGATTTATTCAGCTATTATATGTTGAGTGCCTACTGTTTGCCAGGGAACATGCCAAGAACTGAAATTTAGTGGTCAACTAAACATACATGGTGCTTTTTATTATGAAACGTCTAGTAAAACTAATGAAAACCCAACAAAACAAACCCATTTCTGTTGAGTCCATTCCGACTCATAGCAACCCTATAGGACAGAGTAGAACTGCCCCATAGGTTTTCCAAGGAGTGGGTGGTAAATTCAAACTGCTGACCTTTGGTTAGCAGCTGAGCTCTTAACCACCATGCCACCAAGGCTGCTTAAAACTAATGAAGAACTCTTTAAAAGAATTGGATGAATAGAATAAGAAGACTCATTATTTAATTATTCCACAAATATTTATTTAGTATTAAAATGTTCCAGACACTGTGCTAGGTCACAGACGACTACAGAAATAAGACAGCATTTTAAACAACTGATAATTTAGAAGGAGATATTGAATGTATATACTTAATTGTTGTCATTAGGTGCTGTTAAGTGGATTTTGACTCATAGAGACCCCATGTGACAGAGTAGAACTGCCCCTATAGGGTGTTTTTGGCTGTAATCTTTACAAAAGCAGATCTTCAGGTTGCCCTCTAGTGGAGCCACTGGGTGGGTTCGAACCACTAACCTTTTAGTTAGCAGCCAAGCGCTTAACCATTGCACCACCAGTGCTCCTTATATACATAATTAATTCTATCTAATTAGGGCAAAGAATAATTAAGTTCAAGAATGGAGGTCTAAACAAACAAGATTTAGGTGTATTTGTATACCTATGTATGTATGTATATGGAGCCCTGATGGCATAGTGGTTAAGAGCTTAGCTGTTAACTAAAAAGTCAGCAGTTCAAATCCACCAGCTGCTCCTTGGAAACCCTTTGAAGCAGTTCTACTCTGTCCTATAGGGTCACTATGAGTCAGAATCCACTCGACGGCAATAGGTTTGCTTTTTATTGGTTTTGTAAGTATTTATATTAATGACGTGGGGTGGGACAAATGATACAGTAAGGAGGTAGGGAATGAAATAGGCATTAAAGAATGCATGGAGTTTGGAAGATAAAGAGTTTAAAGTTGAGTTTTCAGGATGAATGGAAGAAAGTGGGCCAAAGTACAAAGTTGTGAGAGCACTGAGTATACTCTGGTTGTATTTTGGAGAGATTGTACAGATGGTCTAAGGCAATCATTTTACGTCTACTTCTCTTTCTACAATTCACAAGTGTGCAGATGTGCACATGATTCAGGCCTGAGTGGGTTAGTGGAAGACATTTCCCTGGACACAATGATTGCTTCAAGGTGGTCATGACTTCACCCAGTCAGAATGAGGCCTTAGTCTTTACTCAATGATTGAAGGAAGAGAAATGTTCTCTTCCTCTATGTGGTGTAAATTAGGGTATGAGAAGCGGATGTCCCATTATAGTTTGCCACAAGCTCTGAATTGGGGAAATTAAGTTACATGTGTCCATCTATTAATGGAGTGGTAATTTCCAATTTTGCTTGTGGTTACAAGAGACTGTATGAGATGATGGTGAAAATAATGAAGACACAATGATGGGAATAGCTACTGTCCTGAGAATTTGCCTTCTCCCCAACACTTTTCTAAGTGCTTTAAATAATTAACTTTTTAATTAAAAATGTTGTAAAAGTATCATTACATGTATATATGACTCTTCGATTTTAAAGATATGAGATAATTCATAATATTGAGTTGTATAACATTAGTCATATCATTAATGACTCCAGAAGATGCCAATATTTGTCTTCCACATACTAAAAATAAGAATCCAATGACTATCTACGTTAAATAACTAATATTCCAATATTAAGGACGAAAATTTTATTCTAAAGTTGAAATGAAATTGTAAAGCTAGCATTTCCAAAAAAATTATATACATGAGTTGTTAATAGATTGAGTTGTTAATAGTTATCATTTGAGTAATATTTCTAAATTTTAGGATAAAAGTCAAATAGGATTTTTCCGGTAGGACTACTCAGATTCTTTATGGTAACACCATACTGGGTTTTAGCTTTCTTTTTATCACAGTGGATAATTTTGTTATGAAAAAATTTGCCTATTTCTTCTTCATATTTGAGGCTTAAGTATGGCTTCACCCTTTCAGCAACAGGAATGGAGCATGTGATATAGGTTTCAGCCAATCTGTTGATTACAACACTGATTCATGATCAAACCAGGTTAGACATGGAAATTATTATTGAGTGGCTGGCAAGAGGCAATGTTGTTTTTAAACTTTCTCTTCTCTCACAAAAACCCAGTGAAGTAGCTACAGAAAGGAAAATCCTCTTGTTAATCCCACTTAATAGATATAGATACTGAAGGACAATGGAGCAAGAATAGCTGTTGGAAAGTTCCAAAGGCAAATCATCCATTTAATCAGAATCATTGGTTGCATACAGTTATTATCTTTTTATTAAACCTTGACACTGATTATTGAGATAATGATTACCTCAAAATGCTTTCAAACTGTTTAATATTTTCCTGTATCACTGACCCTAGATTCCTGAATAAATCTCAATTTTACATTTTTTCTTCAGTAAGAGCTGTATACTTTATCATTTTGAAAACTAAAGAACTGAACCTAACTTCTACTTATCTTGTTCAGCTTCTTAGTAGAACACTTCTGACAGCTGCTGACTATAGGAAAAATCAGAATCTGAAATTTGTTTGAAAGAACTTTATCCTTTTGTAGATTATGATTTACATATAATGGGAATAATATTTTTGAATTCCATGCATGATGTAAATTTGTATTCTGCTCGTTTTTCCTTTTCTTTTCTACTTGACAATAAATCAACAATATTTATAGGTTGCTTAGAATTTGCAGAGTGAGTAGTTCATCTGGAATTTTGAGCCATAAATAATTTGTTATTTACTCTAGTACTCATGGATGGAATATTGTCCAGGAATTAGTCTTTATCTCAACAAAATAGTGTAATAGTAAGTACAAACTTAATGGGAAAGCACTCTGAATAGGATTTTACTTGTTAAAATATAAATGTCAAGTGCTTTACAGAAGTGATGTCAGGGTCAGTGAGAGAAGAGAAAGTTTAAAAACAACATTGCCTCTTGCCAGCCACTCAATAATAATTTCCATGTCTAACCTGGTTTGATCATGAATCAGTGTTGTAATCAACAGATTGGCTGAAACCTATATCACATGCTCCATTCCTGTTGCTGAAAGGGTGAAGCCATACTTAAGCCTCAAATATGAAGAAGAAATAGGCAAATTTTTTCATAACAAAATTATCCACTGTGATAAAAAGAAAGCTAAAACCCAGTATGGTGTTACCATAAAGAATCTGAGTAGTCCTACCGGAAAAATCCTATTTGACTTTTATCCTAAAATTTAGAAATATTACTCAAATGATAACTATTAACAACTCAATCTATTAACAACTCATGTATATAATTTTTTTGGAAATGCTAGCTTTACAATTTCATTTCAACTTTAGAATAAAATTTTCGTCCTTAATATTGGAATATTAGTTATTTAACGTAGATAGTCATTGGATTCTTATTTTTAGTATGTGGAAGACAAATATTGGCATCTTCTGGAGTCATTAATGATATGACTAATGTTATACAACTCAATATTATGAATTATCTCATATCTTTAAAATCGAAGAGTCATATATACATGTAATGATACTTTTACAACATTTTTAATTAAAAAAAAAGTTTTAATGGGCAGAAAGAGAGCCACGGTGGTTTAGAATTCAAGAAACTGACTAAAGAATTACTCTAGTAGATATAACTCTTACTTTATATAACTAAAGCAGGAATTGGTAAAATTTTTTTTTAAAGGGCAGGATAGTAAATATCCTAAGCTTTGAGAGAAAGAGACATATATTGAAGATATTATGTAGGTACTTATATAACCATTTAAAAAGTAACCATTTAAAAATATAAAAGCCATTCTTAGCTCATAGGCTGTGTGAAAATAGGCAGCTGGCTGGATTTGGTTTAGCTCATCCCTGAACTAAAGCACCCCTGAAACAAAACAAAACAAAAACTTGTTGCCACCAAGTTGAATCCAACTCATATTAACCGTATAGGACAGAGTAGAACTACCCTATAGGATTTCCAAGGCTGTAATCTTTATGGAAACAGATTGCCACATCTTTTTCCCTTGGAACAGCTGGTGTATTTGAACCACTGACCTTTTGGTTAGCTAACCTTTGGTTAGCGCTTAACCACTTAAACATAGTCCTTAAAGAACCCCTGAAAAAGAGAGTGAGATAAGTTCTTTCACTTAGTCCCTACAGTGTAATGGTGAAGACCACACTGCTTGATCATAGCAGGAAATCCAGAAATCCAGTTTATTCCCCTCTAATGATCAAATTTTCTCTTTTAAACGCTTAGGGTGCCCAGAGGACTTACGAGTACCTTAATGAACAGAAAGTGGGACTCATTCATTTCTTTATTGGTGCTACAAATGCTGAAGGAGCTATTGGTGCAGAATGTGATCTGGGGTCCATGGAGTATGTTTTAATAGTGAAAGGTGGGATTAAGTCCCAGCTCCTATCTATAAGGAGGACATCACCTTGCCCTGATAATTCTTAGGGTAAACTGCCCAGTGTTTCTTTCTCTTAGTGAAGACTCTCATCTATATATTCCAGAGCCCTTGGGTTAACGATCTTTTGAATTTCTTACTCCGTCACTTTCCTGAAGAACTTCAACTCACACAGATAGTCATTTTTCCACCTATAAGCTTACCACAGAAGACTATTTGAACTACTTATAGTTTCTGTTACCAATGAACACAACAAATAAATTCTTTCTCTTTTCGTCTCTGTACTTGGGTAAGCCTTCTGGTTCAACCTCTGCCCCTTATAATCATTTCATTGGCCCTGTCCAACTTCAAAAGAGATTTGGATGTATGTAGTTTCTCCCTTTCCAGAAGGCCCAGGTGTGCTTATCAAGTTGGTCTACCTCTGCTTAGGATATCATTTGCACAGCAAGGAATAATACACTTTGGTTAAATCCTTTCAGAATGAAAGACCTTTATACTCACTTCTCCCTGAACAATGAGTCCAGTTCTCCGTACATTTATAGGATAAACAATTGAGACCATTAAAGTGATTCTTCATGAAATATTTATTTAAGGAGATTTTCTGTTCATTGCCTACTCTAAAATGCAGTTGGCTTCCTATTAGTTGGCTAAAGACATTTGAACTCAAATTTAATCTATGAAATACTTGGATATCCATGGAAGAAGGGTTTGTGCAGAGGGAGTAGTGAAGGAGTGTGCTGAAAAAATTTCCTTTAGAGGCTCTGAATTTGTATTTGTAATAATCAATTGCTATGTTCTTATTCTTTTCTTTGTAGATTCTCTAATTAAACTTATATCAAGATTTTTTTCCCTAGGCCAGCTAGGTTATAAAATGTACCTTACAAAATATGGTACTAATAGAACATGCTGCTATGGTCAAAGAATTGTAGCTTCTGAAAATCTGCAAGCCAGTTATCAGGCAATAATAATTTATTGCAAAGTTGGATTTATGGTGTATTGTGACTAATGCAGTTTAACATCACTTCCTGTTTTGGCGTGGCTAATACGTGAGAATAATTGGTTTCTGTCCTAGTTATCATTTTGTTATATGAGTAAGCACATTTACTATTTATCATAGCTAAGACTGAGGCAGAAAAAGTAATTAGAAAATTGTTTTATGTTTGTTATCAGAATTCATCTTTTATAATAGCCCTTTTCTACAAATGACTCCATTTTGCTAAATATAATGCTTTAGAACAAAGTCAGCTATATAACAGAATAGACTACTGTCTTGTTTTCTTTGCTGATTATTTGCCATTGACTTTTCTTTAGTAATGATATTATGTTGTTAACTCAAATTCTATTTATCTTTTGTAGTGATATAAAATTGTTTTTTCAAGGTCGTGGACGGGATAGTAAGTCTTTATCTTGTAATTATATTCTTATTTAATGATAATCACATCTTACAAGGACCACTTTACATTTACCTGTATTAAAACTACCAATATGAATATTTGCATGCTTCTTTGATTTAAAAAGGAAAATAACAGATTAAACTATTTTATCCATTTTTATGTCTCTATAAATTTGATTATTGTTTTACTCTGTTCTTCAAGTTCCACTTAGCAATATTTTCCTTGTGGTATATGAGATATTTTGATGGAGCCTAGCTATTTAGAAAATTAGGGAGCCCTGGTGGTGCAGTGGTTAAGTGCTTGGCTGCTAGCAGAAAGATGGGCGGTTGGAAACTACCAGCCGCTCGAAAGGAGAAAGGTGTGGCAGTCTGCTTGCTAAAGATGTATGTCTGTGAAAACTCTATGGGGCAATTCTACTCTTTCCTATAGAGTCACTAGGAGTCAGAATCGGCTCCACGGCAATGGATTTAGGAGCCGTAGTGACGCAGTGGTTAAGCGCTCAGCTGCTAACCAGAAGGTCGGCAGTTGGAATCCACCAGTCACTCTGAAGGAGAAAGATGTGGCAGTCTGCTTCCATGAAAGATTGACAGCCTTGGAAACCCCAGGGGGCAGTTCTGCTCTGTCCTCTAGAATTCTTATGAGTCGGAAGTGGCTCCATAGCAGTGGGTTTTAGTTTATTTAGAAAATTACGGAAGTAACATTTCAAAAGTAAATAACACCTTGGCAACCTTGAACAGTTAACATGTTTTCTCAAATATTAATGTACCTGTCGGGAGTTCACTCCCTACTAGTAACATCTTGCTAAGACATAAAATAAAATCTAACACATTTATTTATTTAAAAAAAAACAACAAATCCAAGAACATCTTACAATAAGACAAGAATTGTATTAAGTGCTTTTCAAATATTAATCCTTGAATCCTTATAACAACCCTAAAGTGTATAGTACTATTGTCACTGAAAGCTGAGGGCATTAAGACAAAGAAAACTTAATTTGCTCGAGGTCAGATAGCTAATAATAAGTAACCTGAGGCATGGTTTGAGCTATGCTGTTAGCCACCAATCACCTTGCCTCCCCATAGACCTAAAATGGTGTATTTTAAATATATGGTCATTTTAAGCCTACGATACTCAAAATTTTGGAACTGATTATCTTATAAAGCTGTCATATTCCTCTTCATTGTCTACTGTCTTAGATATCTAGTGCTGCTGTAACCGAAATACCACAAATTGATGACTTTAACAAACAGAAATTTATTTTTGCAGTTTAGAAGGCTAGAAGTCTGAATTCAGGGCTCCAGCTCTAGTGGAAATCTTTCTTCTCTGTCAGCTCTGGGGGAAGGTCCTTGTTCCTTAGCGATGTTCATGTGGTGAGGCATTTATCTTCCCCCAGCTCTGCTTCCTTGCTCACTCTGCTCTTTTTATATATCAATCCATTGCTGTGGAATAGATTTCGACTCAAACAGACCCTACACCAATACTGCCTCATTAACATAACAAAGAAAACCTATTCCTAAATGGGATTATACCCACAGGTATATGGTTAGGATTTGAAACACATGTATTTGGGGGACACAGTTCAATCCATAAATCTACACATGTTTTGGAGATGCCCTTTCAAAATTTAGCTTTTTTGCAGTCTTGATTTTAAAAAAAAAATTATTTGTAGTAGGAAAACCCGGAGTCTTTTTACTAAATAATCCTGTGATATATGCCAGTAACGATTTCTCCCAGTGTAGTATTTGGGCATCCTCTTTTCCCCACTCCATATCATTTATCTGCCAGGTGCACATAGCTGCCTATACAGTCTCTTCAGCCCCTCACTAGAATTCATGTCATTAGAGTGTTGATTTAGGTCAGCATATTTTCAGATTGCCACCTGGCATATGATCTCGGTTGTTTTGAATATCTTGTCCTTCGGGTAAGATTCAGATGGGGCAGATACTAAGCCCAGGCAATATTCCACCTGTTAAGAGCTTTCGTACATGCTTCTGGGCATTTTACCGTTTGTCGCATTATTAATCATTCAATGTAGCATGCTGACAGCTTCACCATCACAGATGCCATGATAACAGTTGACAGCTGCAATATCAAACGACACTTTCTTGAGACACTCATCAACTTTGTAAAGGTGAGAGATGCCATGACAGCCTGAGCCAATAAACAGATTTAGCTGTTGGACTAATTAATATTTAGAGAGAGAATATTCTCTAGAGACTGACTAGCATAAAAGCACAAGTTAGTGAAGTTAACATTTACTATTTCCCAGGTGCCAAGCACTTAGCAGTTAAATGATCTCATTAAATCCCGTGCAGTAGGTCTTATATTTATCTCCGTTTTACAGATGAGAAAACAGAAAAAAGAGGTTAAGTAACTGAATAAAGTGGAATCTGCCTGGGCTGCCTAAGCCATGTGTTTGGTAAGAAGCCAGGCTCTGCAGACAGGATACATACATTTAAACTGGACTCCACCATTTTCTAGCTGTGGGAGACTTACATTCTCTATGCCTCAGTTTTCTCACCATTCAAATGGGAAATAATAATGACTGCTTCAAAGGGTCATTGGGATGATTGCATACATTAATATACGAAATGGCCCTATAATGAATATTTGCCCTTACTCAAGTGACCAAGTTGGAATTCAAATTTAACAGATTTCAGAGCTTGGGTTTTAACTACTATTTAATTTAATTAATTAATTTATTTTATTGTACTTTAGGTATAAGTTTACAGCTCAAGTTAGTTTCTCATACAAACATTTATATACACATTGTTATGTGACCCTAGTTGCTATCCCTACAATGTGACCACACATTCCTCATTTCCACCAGGGACTTCCTGTGTCTATTCAACCAGCTCCTATTCCTTTCTGTTTCCTCATCTCACCTCCGGACAGGAGTTGCCCATTTAGTCTCATGTATCTACTTGAACTAAGAAGCATATTCTTCACAAGTATCATTTTATGTCTAATAGTCCAGTCTATTCTTCGTCTGAAGAGTTGGCTTCAGGAATGGTTTTAGTTCTGGGTTAACAGAAAGTCTGGGGGCCACGTCTTCTGGTGTTCCTGCAGTCTCAGACCGTTAAGTCAGGTCTTTTTACTAGAATTCGAGTTCTGCACCCAAGTTTTCTCCTGCGCTGTCAGGCACTCTCTGTTGTGTTCCCTGTCACGGCGGTCATTGGTGGTAGCCCAGCACCATCTAGTTCTTCTGGTCTCAGGCTGATGGAATCTCTGGTTTATGTGGCCCCTTTTGTCTCTTCGGCTAATGTTTTCTTAATGTGTTTGGTGTTCTTCAGTCTTCTTTGCTCCAGGTGGGTTGGGACCAATTGATGCATCTTAGGTGGCCACTCACTAGCTTTTAAGACCCCAGACACCATTCACCAAAGTGGGATGCAGAACACTTTCTTAATAAACTTTGTTATGCCAATTGACCGAGATGTCCCCTGAAAGCATGGTCCCCAGACCACTATCCCTGCTACACTGTCCTTCAGAGTGTTTGGTTGTGTTCGGGAAACTTCTTAGCTTTTGGTTTAGTACAGTTATGCTGACTTCCCCTGTACTGTGTGTTGTCCTTCCCTTCACCTAAGATAATTCTTGTCTACTATCTAGTTAGTGAATCCCCCACTCCCTCTCTCCACACCCTTGTAACCATCAAAGAATGTTTTCTTCTGTGTTTAAACCTCTCCTTGAGTTCTTATAATAGTGGTCTCATACAAGATTTGTCCTTTTGTGACTGATTAATTTCACTCAGGATGATGCCTTCCAGATTCATCACATTATGAGATGTTTTGCAGATTAATCATTGTTCTTTATTGTTGCTTAGTATTCGGTTAGTGTGAATATACCATAATTTGTTTATCCATTCATCTGTTGTTGGGCACCTAGGTTGTTTCCATCTTTTTGCTCTTGTGAATAGTGCTGCAGTGAACATGAGTATGCATATATCTATTTGTGTGATGGCTCTTATTTCTCTAGGATATATTCCAAGGAGCGAGATTGCTGGATCATATGGTACTTCTATCTCTAGCTATTTAAGGAAATTGATTTCCAAAGTGGTTGTACCATTTTACATTCCTGCCAGTAATGTATAAGTGTTCCAGTCTCTCCGCAACCTCTCTAGCATTTATTATTTTGTGTTTTTTGGATTAATACTAGCCTTGTTTGAATGAGATAGTATCTCATTGTAGCTTTGATTTGCATTTTTCTCATGGCTAATGACTGTGAACATTTTCTCATGTATCTGTTAGCTTCCTGCATGTCTTCTTTGGTGAAGTGCCAGTTCATATCCTTAGCCCATTTTTTAATTGGGTTATTTGTCTTTTTGTTGTGGTGGTTTTGCAGTATCTTGTAGACTTCAGAGTTTAGACCCTGACTGGTTGTGTTGTAGCCAAATTTTTTTCCCCAGTATGTAGGTTGTCTTTCCACTCTCTTGGCGAAGTCTTTCGATGAGCATAAGTGTTTGATTTTTAGGAGCTTCCAGTTATCTAGTTTCTCTTCAGATGTTTGTGCATTCGTAGTAACATTTTATTCAACATTGTGCTGGAGATCCTAGCCAGAGCAATTAGGCTAGAAAAAGAACCAAAGGGCATCCGAATTGGTAAGGAAGAAGTAAAAGTATCCGTATTTGCAAACGATATGATCTTATACACAGAAAACCCCAAAGAGTCCACAAGAAAACTATTGGAACTAATAGAAGATTTCAGCAAAGTATCAGGATACAAGATAAACATACAAAAATCAGTTGGATTCCTCTACACCAACAAAGAGAATTTCAAAGAGGAAATCACCAGATTAATAACCTTTACAGTAGCCCTCAGGAAGATAAAATACTTAGGAATAAATCTAACCAGAGACATAAAAGACCTATACAAGGAAAACTACAAGACACTACTGCAAGAAAACAAAAAGAACTACAAAAGTGGGAAAACATACTTTGCTCATGGATAGGAAGACTCAACATTGGGAAAATGTCAGTTCTACCCAAAGCAATCTAGATTCATTGCCATCCCTATCCAAATTCCAATGGCATTTTTCAATAAGATGGAGAAACAAATCACCAACTTCATATAGAAAGGGAAGAGGACCTGGATAAGTAAAGCATTACTGAAGAAGAAGAACAAAGTGGGAGGCCCTCACACTACCTGATTTTAAAACTATTATACCTGGAGCAGAGCAAGGAAGGAGCAGGTAAATGGGAAAGAGATACTTCCCAAAAGGAGGGTTTTTTTTTTTTTTTTTATCTGTGTGGTAGGTTAGACACTCTACTTATCTTTCACCAATTGAGTGCCATTTCTCAGTGATTGTGGAGGTTTGAGACGACTCTCTGCTGTTTTGTCTCTCCCAATGTAAAAAATGTGTCCCGAGTGCCACGACTTGCCTCACTGCTTGCGCTAGCCGATCCTGCCTGCAGGGTGCCAGTACCAGCCAGGTCAGGTCTGGCAACGACTCACTGCTTCTGAACCATCTCTCCCTCCCCCTGCCACTTAGTCCAATTCCTCAACTTTTGTCTTTGATATTCAGGGCTCCTAAAGTGTCATATATAATTGATTCACTTGTTATTTTGGGTCTTTGTTGTAAGAGGGACCACAGGAAGCATCTGACTACTCCACCATCTTGGTCTTGCCTCCAGTGTTATTTTGTTTGGGGATGATTTTATCTTCTGACTTTTCCCCAACCCTACATATATTAACTCTCTTGTAGAAGCAAACTTGATCCCCAACAAGCCTCATGCCCTAAAGACTCCTTGCTTTCAGCAGCATTTTCAGTTATGAGCATGCCTCCCTAGCCTACATTAGTCACCATGAGCTAATGCTTCTTGTGCAGTGAAAAGGAACCTGCAACAGTCTAGATTGTGTTTCTTCATTTTCTTTAAAAATCTCTCATTTCAGAATTCATTTGCTTTAGCATCTCTGGAGCATCTGAAGTGGAGAGTTCACTGGAAAGTCACAGTGTGAGAAGAATTTAGGTCACTTCTACTATGGATTCCATTTTGTGAGCTTAAACATGAAAGGAGGAGTCAAATTCATTCAATTGTGTGTGTGCGTGTGTGTGTGTGTGCAATCACTATGAGTCAAAATAGACTCTAGGGCAAGGGATTTGGTTTTTTGGTTAGCAAATATCAGTTCTCTTCTGTTCTTTACCCTAGAAGTTCTTCCCTGTTCTCTAAGGAGATGGGGATTGTGCTTTCCCTTTTGTGAGTAATGGCTCTATTTGATTAGATAAACAACATTTCACACTAAAGTAGTTCACAAGAGAATTTAGAAACCATTAAGAACATGTTTAAAATGCCACAATGGTCCCTATCGCTTAGTTCTATAAAACAAATTATAGTTTCTGAAACATTAAAATTATACTTTGAGAGAGGAGTCACCGAAAATTTTCTGAAGGTGGACATTCAGTATCTCATTAAAAATAATAGAAAAGGGCATAGAGCCTTTTCTTTTTTTGTTTTGTTTTCATTTTTTATTGTGTTTTAGGTGAAAGTTTACAGCTCAAGCTAATTTCTCATACAAAAATTTATACACATATGGTTTTGTGACATTAGTTGCAATTCCCACAATGTGACAGCACACTCCCCCTTTCTACCCTGGGTTCCCTATGTCCATTAAACCAGTTCATGTCCCTTCTTGCCTTCTCATCCTGCCTCTGGACAAGAGCTGCCCATCTGATCTCCTGTATCTGATTGAACTAAGAAGCACATCCTCACGTGTATTATTTTTTGTTTTATAGTCTCGTCTAATTTATCTCTGAAGAGTGGGTATCTTAGTTATCTAGTGCTGCTGTAACAGAAATACCACAAGTGGAAGGCTTTAACAAAGAGAAGTTTATTCTCTCACAGTCCAGTAGGCTACAAGTCCAAATTCAGGGCATCAGCTCCAGGGGAATGCTTTCTCTGTCAGCTCTG
>NW_004444178.1:2647059-2674444 GCF_000243295.1 Trichechus manatus latirostris
GTGCTCTGCTCCTGGCACTGCTTTCTTGGTGGTATGACGTTCCCGTGTGTCTCTGCTTGCTTCTCTCTTTTATATCTCAAAAGAGATTGGCTTAAGATACTATCCAATCTTGTAGACCTCATCAGTATAACCTCATCATAGTGATAGAGTTTACAACACATAAGGAAATCGCATCAGATTACACAATCATACAATACTGCGAATCATGACCTAGCCAAGTTGACAGATATTTTGGGGGGATGCAATTCAATCCGTGACAGTTGGCTTCAGGAATGGTTTCAGTTTGGGTTTACAGAGCATCCATGGGCCATAGTTTCAGGGGTTCCTCCAGTCTCTGTCAGACCATGAAGTCTGGTCTTTTTACATGAATTTCAATTTTGATCCACATTCTTCTCCTGCTCCTTCCAGGACTCTCTGTTATGATCCTTGTTAGGGCAGTCATCCGTGGTAGCCAGGCACCATCTAATTCTGGTCTCAGGCTGGTGGAGTCTCTGGTTTATGTGGATCTTTAGTCTCTTGGGCTAATATTTTCCTTGTGTCTTTGGTTTTCTTCATTCTCTTTTGCTCCAACTGAGTTGGGACCAATTGATGCATCTTATATGGCCTCCCACAAGTTTTTAAGACGCCAAATGCCACTCACCAAAGTGGGATGCAAAACTTGTTCTTAATAATCTTTGTTATGTCAATTGAGCTAGATGTCCCCTGAAACTATGGTTCCCAGGCCCCAGCCCCTCCAAGTGTTTGGATGTGTCCAGGAAACTTCTCAGCTTTTGCTTTGGTCATAGAGCCTTTTCTATTCAACTCACAAAAAAAAAGAGATATCCAATTTTCTATATACCAAATTATCTGGCTACTTCTTCACCAAAAATAGCACTATATTGAAGTGGACTTAATTATTTCCATGTTGAACTAAAGGTTGTTTCATTTTTTTCTATGTTAAACAAAAGGTTGCCTTATTAACTTTTTTAATAAGTTCTCTGTGGAATATTAGAATTTGGCTTACCTATTTGCAAGGTAAAACAAATGCTCCTAGTAAAGTACATATTTTCAAAACATCTCCAACTTCAGATCTATTAGAAAAATCCATTGAAAGACAAAATTATGAAATAGTACTGTTGTTGTTATTCTCTTTTGTTCCCCCACATCTATCCCAGGTCACTAGTGGTCTTTCAACCTCCTTGTCTGTCACTATCACTAATTGCAGCATTTCAAGAGAACATGCTTTCTCTTTAATTTCCTCCCTCAACCTAAAATTAAGTATGTCCTATCAGTCAGCATATGGACTATTACTATGCTAGTATGGAGCCCTGGTGGCACAGTGGTTAAGAGCATGGCTGCTAACTAAAAGACTGGAAGTTCAAATCCACCAGCTGCTCCTTGGAAACTCTATGGGACAGTTCTATTCCTTCCTTTAGGGTCACTGTAAGTTGGAATCAAATTGATGGCCATGAGCTTTATACTAGTATAGTATACTATACTCACTGAACTAGTGAGTTGAATATATTATCTCATATTTACCTTTTCAGTAATGTCTGAATCTAGAAGAAAATGACAATGCAGTGAATTTTAGATATTGCTTCAGAAAAATGAGCAAACTAGTTAAGAGGCAGAGAGGACATTTTAGATTCCTCCAAATCACACAATGAACCAGCTTAGCTTCCGCATTGGATCAACCCGAATCTGCTGTTGGAGAGCGATGGCTTTGCTCAGGTGACTTCGGTGGGGATTAATGAGCTATGGATTCTGAAGAGGAAACTTAACCAATAATCACTTCTACCAAGACTTTTCTCTAGAGAACGGCAGGCAGTTACCCTCCAGGACTGCTAAGAAAGAGAAATTTTAGCATACTGAGAACAAATCCTGATTTTGAGTCAGCTCAGTAACTGTAGGTGAAAAAAAAAAAGGAACTGAATGTTAAATTACCATGCCAATCTAATTAGAAAATAGCACAAAATCACAGAGACTGGTGTCCAAGGCACCAAGATGCAGGTTGACAATGGAAAGTACTTATTACGTGGCAATTTTCCTACACTTTTAATTATATGTGATTGAATCCATCCTAGATTTAGCTGACTTAGGTGCTATTAAGTGCTATAACAGGTGAATGCTGACAAATTTTTAAATGCTCCTGATCTTATACTGTAAGTAATACATTTTCCTTTCTAAGGATTAAGCAAAATCTAGGAGAAGCTATAGCTCAAAATATAATTTTAAACTAATTCTAATAGATTCCCCCCCCCCCCTTTTTATTGTGCATTAGATGGAAGTTTACAGAGCAAATTAGATTCCCATTTGATAGTTTGTAATTAGTGTTTCCTGGTCTTGGCTTCATTTTCCACCGTGTGTCAGCACTCTCCCCGTTTCCACCCTGGGTTCCCCATTTCCTTTCATCCTAATTTTCTACACCTTATTGCCTTTTCATTTTTGCTTTTGGATGAATATTGCTCTTTTGATCGCGTATAATCAGTTATTCTAAGGAGCACATTCCTCTCGAGTGTTATTGTTTATTTTATGGGCTTGTCTGTTGTTTGGCTGGAAGGTGGTCTCTGTGAATGGCTTCGGTTCTAAGTCAGAATGGTGTCTTAGGGCCACATTCTCAGGGGTTCCTCCATCCTCTGTCAGATCAGTAAGGCTGGACATTTTTGAAAATTTGATTTTTTTGTTCTACATTTTTTTCCCCCACTCTGTCCGGAATCCTCTGTGATGATCCCTGTGAGAGTGATCAGTAGTGGTAGCTGGACACCATCTAGTTCTTCTGGTCTTGGCTGTGATTCAGTGGTCCATTGCTCACTTAAGTCTTTGGTTTTTTTCATTCTCCTTTGCTCCAGACTGGAAGAGACCAATAATTATATCTTAGATGACCACTCACAAGCTTTTAAGACCCCAGACACTACTCACCAAAATAGGATGTACAAAATTGTCTTTACAAACTATGTTCTGCCAGTTGACGAAGATGTACCCTGAGTCTATGATCCTTTGCCTTTAAGCCTGGGAACTTCATCCCAAGAGGAGTTGGGTTATATCTAAGAGGTTTTCCCTAACTGTGCCACTTGTGTGCTCTATTGTTTATATTAATATCTGAGAAGCACCTACAGTCACGTATGTAGAAATAACCACCACCAAACCTGTATCTGCTGGTGGATGTGCTCTTTTACATCCTTCCACACCTCTTGGTATATCTGTCTACCTATGTATCCATTCACAAATTATTGTTTCTTTATTAATACTATTGTTGTGCTGACTTCTCCCATATTGTGTATTGCCTTTCCCTTAACCAATATTAGCACATGTCTACTATCTATTTCCACCACACATCTGTCAGTTTGTAGTACTGTGATGGCTTGCATGTTGCTGTGATGCTAGAAGTTATGCCATCAGTGTTTCAAATACCAGCAGGGTCACCCATGGTGGACAAGTTTCAGTGCAGCTTCCAGACTAAGGCAGACTAGGAAGAAGGACCTGGAAAAATTGGCCAGTAAAAACCTTATGGATAGCATCAGAAAACTGTCTGATATAATGCTGGAAGATGAGCCCCTCAGATTGGAAGGCATTCAAAATAGGACAGGGGAAGAGCTGCCTCCTCACAGTAAAGATGACCTCAATGATGTGGATGGAGCAAAGCTTTTGGGACCTTCATTTGAAGATGTGGCATGACTCAAAATGAGAAGAAACAGCTACAAATGTCCATTAATAATCAGAACGTGGAATGTATGAAATATGAATCTAGGAAAATTGGAAGTCATCAAAAATGAAATGGAATGCATAAAGATTGATATCCTAGGCATTAGTGAGCTGAAATGGGCTGGCACTGGCCATTTTGAATTGGACAATCATATGGTCTACTATGCGGGGAATGAGAAATGGCTTCACATTAATCATCAAAAAGAACATTTCAAGATCTATCCTGAAGCACAATGCTGTTAGTGATGGGATAATATCCTTACACCTATAAGGAAGATCAGTTAATATGACTATTATTCAAATTTATGCAACAATTAATGCCAAAGATGAGGAAATTGAAGATTTTTATCAACTTCTGCTGTCTGAAATTGATCAAACATGCAATCAAGATGAATTGATAATTACTGGTGATTGTAATGTGAAAGCTGGAAACAAAGAAGGATTAGTAGTTGGAAAATATGGCCTTCGTAATAGAAACAACACCAGACTGCATGATTTTGCAAGACCAATGACTTATTCATTGCAAATACTTTTTTTTTCAACAACAAACGGCTACTATATATGTGGACCTCACTGGATGGAAAACACAGGAATGAAATCAATACATCTGTGGAAAGAGAAGATGGAAAACCTCAATATCATCAGAACAAGGCCAAGGGCAAACTTCAGAACAGATCATCAATTGCTTATATGCAAGTTTAAGTTGAAGCTGAAGAAAATTTAAACAAGTCCATGAGAACCAAAACAATACCTTGAATATATCCCACCTTTGGAGACCATCTCAAGAATATATTTGAATGCATTGAACACCGATGACCGAAGACCAGATAAGTTGTGGGATGACATCAAGGACATCATATGTGAAGAAAGTGAAAGGTCATTAAAAAAACAGGAAAGAAAGAAAACACCAAAATGAAGTCAGAAGAGACTCTGAAACTTGCTCTTGAATATAGAATAGCTAAAGTGGATGGAAGAAATGATGAAGCAAAAGAGCTGAATAGAAGATTTCAAAGGGTGGCTCGAGAAGATAAAGTATTACAATTAAATGTGCAAGATCTGGAGTTAGAAAGCCAAAAGGGAAGAACACGTTTGGCATTTATCAAACTGAAAGAACTGAAGGAAAAATTCAAGCTTGGAATTGCAGTATTGGAGGATTCTACTGGGAAAATATCAAACGACACAGGAAGCATCAAAAGAAGATGGAAGAAATACACAGAGTCACTGTACCAAAAAAAATTGGTCGACATTCATCCAATTCAGGAGGTAGCATATGATCAGGAACCAATGGTACTGAAGGAAGAGGTCGAAGCTGTACTGAAGGTGTTGGTGAAAAACAAGGCTCCAGGAATTGACAGAATAACAATTGAGATGTTTCAACAAACGGATGCAGAGCTGGAAGTGCTCACTCATCTATGCCAAGAAAGTTGGAAGACAGCTACCTGGCCAACCAACTTGAAGAGATCCATATTTGTGCCCATTCCAAAGAAAAGTAGTCCAACCAAATGTGGAAATTATCAAACAATATCAATGTCACATGCAAGTAAAATTTTGCTGAAGATCATTAAAAAAAGATTGCAGCAGTACATTGGCAGGGAACTGCCAGAAAGTCAAACTGGATTCAGAAGAGGACATGGAACAAGGGATATCATTGCTGATGTCAGATGGATCTTGGCTGAAAGCAGAGAATAACAGGAAGGAGTTTACTTGTGTTTCATTGATTATGCAAAGACATTTGACTGTGTGGATCATAACAAATTATGGATGACATTGAGGAAAATGAGAATTTCAGAACACTTAATCACGCTCATGAGTAAACTGCACTTAGACCAAGAGGCAGTCATTTGAACAAAACAAGGGGATACTGCATGGTTTACAATTAGGAAAGGTGTACGTCAGGGTCATATCCTCTCACCATACCTATTCAATCTGTATGCTGAGCAATAATCTGAGAAGCTGGACTATATGAAGAAAAACAGGGCATGAGGATTGGTGGAAGACTCATTAACAATCTGCGATATGCATATAACACAACCTTACTTGCTGAAAGTGAAGACGACTTGAAGCACTTACTGCTGAAGATCCAAGACTGCAGCCTTCAATATGGATTACAACTCAACCTAAAGAAAACAAAAATTGTCACAACTGTATCATTAAGCAACATCGTGAGAAATAGAGAAAAGATTGAAGTGTCAAGGATTTCATTTTACTTGGATCCACAATCAACACCCGTGGAAGCAGCAATCAAGAAATCGAGCAATGCATTGCATTATGCAAATCTGCTGCAAAAGACCTCTTTAAAGTGCTAAAAAGCAAACTTGTCACTTTGAGAACTAAGGTGCACCTGACCCAAGCCATGATATTTTCAATTGCCTCATATGCATGTGAAAGCTGTGCAATGAATAAAGAAGACCAAAGAAGAATTTACCCCCTTTGAATTATGGCGTTGGCAAAGAATATTGAATATACCACGGACTGCCAGAAGAACAAATAAATCTGGCTTGGAGGAAATACAGTTAGAATGCTCCTCGAAGTGAGGATGGTAAGACTTTGTCTCACATATTTTGAACATGTTACCAGAAGGGACCAGTCACTGGAAAAGGACATCATGCTTGGTAAAGTAGAGGGTCAGCTAAAAAGAGGAAAACCCTCAACAAGATGGACTGACACAGTGGTTGCAACAATGGGCTCAAACATAGCAATGATTGTGAGGATGGCACAGGGCCAGGCAGTGTTCTGTTCTGTTGCACATAGGGTTGCTATAAGTGAGAACTGACTCGAGAGCACCTAACAACAATATAATGATTATTATTATGCCTCCCATCTTACCCTGTATCCCTAATTCATTACCCCCTTAGTCATAACATCTGCTTTGGTAAGTTTGTAAGTGCTGTTTACTTGTCTATGTACCCTACTCAACTATAAGCTCCGTGATGGTAGAAGCCATGTCAGTTTCATTCACTTATACCATAGCAGAGTGCATAATATTTATTTGAAGAACGTAACAAGTTCATGTGTAAGTGTGTAAGCTGACCAACAATATCTTTTTATCCAAATATAAAACAAGTTTTAAATATGAGAATACTTATCTTTGGTTTTAATTTTCATGATAGTATCTGAAATTCAGTTTAAGTAAGCCATTGAGAGATAACACGTGAAAAGCCACACAATTTCAGCCTAGCTTATACATTTGTTGCTTCCTTATCACTTACATGTAAATTGTCATTGATGGGACATTTCGAGATTATTAAAATTTTGAATATTATATGAAATTTTAATTTTATAATATTTGCCTTGTTGTTGTAGTTAGTTGCGGATGAGCCAACTCCAACTCATGGTGACCTGATGTATAACATAATGAAACATTGCCTGATCCTAAGCCATCTTCATGGTTATTGGGATGCTTGAGTCCATTGTTTCAGCTACTGTGTCAATCCATCTTATTGAGGATTCCTTTTATTTTCACTGTGTATTGAAAATGTAAAATAATATGTAAATGACAAACTGTGATAGTTAAGATTATGTGTCAACTTGGATGGGCCATGATTCTCAGTGTTTATACATGATCACTCCCATGATAGAATCTGCTGTGAGTAGCCAATCAGTTGAAAGGGAGTTTCCTTGGGGGTGTGGCCTGCATCCGAATGTAAGCGGACATTATTCTGGCTTTTTGCTCGCTCTGGATCCTGCAGCTGCCTCCTGTTCGTCTGACCTCTGGTTTTTGGGACTTGAGTTATCAGCTTATCTGCCAATCTTGAGATTCGTCGATCTTCGTAGCTCGTGAGCAAGAGCCCTGCTGTCCAACCTGCTGATCTTGAGTTCACCAGCCCCTGCAGCTATGTGAATCAGGAGAAGCCTCTATCCAGATTCATGGACTTGGGACGTTCCAGCCTCTACAATAATGTGAGCTGTTTCTTTGATCTAAATCTCTATATATGTTTACATGCTTTACTGGTTTTTCTTCTCTAGAGAACTCATCCTAAGACACACACCATTTGATTTATATCGGAAGTATTTTAATTTTTATTAACAATTTCCAAGAAATACATTTGATACTGATAGGGAAGGAGGAAGAATGCATTAAAAAAGGAAGATATGAATATTAATTTTACATGTTACTAATATAAGAACAAGCACTTCATTTGTTTGGAAAATATAAGGAAAAACACTGAATCTAGCCCATCCACTTATAACAAGAAAAGTGATAGATTTTCATGCTAATATCATTCTATTAATATTGCAAGAGATATTCAGTATTTATTCAGTATTCAGATTTATCAGTAAGAAAGTTATCAATATTAAAGTCATATTTATAATCAATTTCCACTAAGCTTAGAAATTGCATAAGTAAAAAACCCTCATAATTACTAGAGGGGACAAAACTTGTCATATTATCCTCAAAAAAATCTGTCCTGCTCCTTGGAGAGTTTCTTCAGGGCCCCTCTGTGAATGCCAACAACACAACCTTCCTATGAAAGTGAGCCCTGTATGTAGCTGTCCAGTGAAACCAGCACAGACATTGAGGTTCATGGCTTTCTGTGCCAGGTGCTCCTCACCATACTCTCTTTGTGGTCTCTGGGGTGGCATTTATACCTGTGAGAAAATATTATAAGTATTTAAAAATCTTTATTTCTCTGCCTAATATGAGAAGGTGTGTAGTAGGAAAGGTGTGCCGAACTCTCCCAAATTCCCTTTTATAAAAAGCAGAAATACATTCGTTTGAAGATTTGTGAGAGTCTGTTTCTCCCAATTTTCACTTTAAGAGGAAATTAGGTTAAAAGGGTTTCTCAGAAATAATCAGCAGTTGACTAAGTGGCCTCTTCCATTAAGTGTAAGCTGTCATTTGTATGATAGAATAATTTAGGGATGTGTAGGCAATCAAGCTTGCAACAAACCAGATTCATTTCAAGAATCTCTTTAGTTAATGTCTATGTTAACCGAGGAAAAACAGCCAAAGTGCCTAGTTAACAGCTTTATATACCTGTGTCTTTGCCAGTGTGCTATTCTGACATTTTCTGCAAAATTGCTTTCTCTCATTTCCATCAATTTACCTGTTCTGAGGGAAAAAAAATGGAAAGAAATTGTAATAAGGTATTCAAAGATATTTAAGTACTCATAATAAGAATTTTCTTACCTCTGATGAATGTGTTCAGAGTAATCCTCTGACTTTCAATTTCTTTGATATCTAAGTGCATACTCAGGCAAGACTGTGGGGAATTGTAAGCCCTAGATAAGACTTGTAAAATGAAGTCTCTTCATTCTAGGGCTTTCAAGATAGTAGAGAAAGGAGATTGAAGTGCACCATTAAAAACGTACAATGGCAAATGTCATCATAGTGATACGCGCTACAGCAAATGACAAAAGAGCTGTAGAGTAATTATGACTAAGGTATCTGAGTAAGCTTCATGGTGGAGTTAAAGTACGGGACTATGTCTGTTTCTACCATCCCCTTCCTAGTGCTCACCCTTAAGGGAAGAAGAATTGCTAATCCTATTGGTAAAAATCCAAGAAAATAACTGAGTCAAATATGCTAGTGGCTAACTATATGTTTAAAAATTTAGGCAAGTAGATTTTCTCTTCCACTCATTTTAGCCTTTATGTAGTAAGCAGATCCAGGCCTCAGTAGACTTCATTCTTCTATGTTCTATTTCTAGCAATGAGGTTGGTAGACTGATGCTGGGCCCTCTTCTAAGGGCCAGACGACTAGCCTTTCTTCATACATACACTTGAATGCCTTGGTCATTGCTTCAGGTTACTATAGCATGCAGGGCACCACAGGATAATAAAAGGTAGGACCTCTAACCCAAATTCTTCCAGATAGTTCTGTAAAGCTAAAATCCTTTATGATCAAAATATGGCTAGAAACCTCTTAAATTACCAGAAGTTATAACTTTGAGA
This sequence comes from Trichechus manatus latirostris, assembly GCF_000243295.1. Lineage (NCBI taxonomy): Eukaryota > Metazoa > Chordata > Mammalia > Sirenia > Trichechidae > Trichechus > Trichechus manatus. Next base: position 2,656,636 of record NW_004444178.1, read on the forward strand.
ATGCAAAAGTCATATATAATCACCCTTTTTTTCTCTTTAGTTTGTATCTGTGATCTCCTTTCCCTGGGGCAGAGCAGGATAAAGTCTAGTTTGAAAGGGAATATGGGGAATAGTAAACAAGAAATTAAAGGTTCTGAACGAGCATAACGGGATTTACATAAGACAAATTCATGATGCATGCTTGCTATGACTTGTTTACTATGTACTTCGGAGCCCTGCTGGCGAAGTGGTTAAGAGCTCGGCTGCTAACTGAAAGGTTGGCAGTTAGAATCCACCAGGGACTACTTGGAAATCTTATGCGACAGTTCTACTCTATCCTATAGGGTCACTATGAGTTGGAATCGACCTGACGGCAATGGGTTATTGCTCATTCTGAAGATTAAATGAGTATTTTTAGAAAAGAAATTGGCTGTGAGAATTTGGGCATGCCTTGGGTGCAACAAAAACCTATCTAATCCCCAAAGTGATATACAACGAGAAGAAGGTATGTATGAAAGCTAAAGGAGCCCTGGTAGTGCAGTGGTTAAGCGCTTGGCTGCTAACCGAAAGGTCGGCAGTTCGAACTCACCAGCCACTCCACAAGATAAAGATGTGGTAGTCTACTTCTGTAAAGACTTACAGCCTCGGAAACCCTATGGAGTACTTCTACTCTGTCCTACGAGTTGGAATTGACTTGACGGAATGGGTTTGGTTTTTGGTATGCAAGCTGGTAAGTAGTTACAGCCTTTTATTAATTGATAAGAAATTAGCTTTATTATTTTCTTTGGTTATGTAGAGTAGGCATCAATCGATTATATCCACAATGCTGTTTTCTTCCCTCACAAACTCTCTCTTGAGAAACCCTTAAATTCCGTTTCCCCACAATGAAAAGTGTAATATTTTTATGTGGTACCACCCACTGATCACACTTCGTAAATGTTTCATGGCAGGTACTTTACTCAGACAGGGTTAACATGTTGTTTGCCCCAGGATTTAAGACTGAGGACTAAAAAATGCCAGGTAAGTGTCTAGCTCTTGACTGACGTCAGAAGATAAGAAATTCTGTTTTCTGTGTTTCCCATCATTGTCTACTATGGTAAGAAAGAATAAAGCCAGCATGTGAAGAGTAGAATAGCTAAGATACAACTTTTTAGTAGTGTTCAAATTATTGATTCCAGTTATTCCTAAAGTCCAGCTGAATAATTCTCTTCGTATGGTTTAGTCCTTAAAGCCTGCAATCTTTTTTCAGGTTTCGAGACATAAAACACCTGTTTAATTTGAAGTACTACAAGAATGTTATGGTATGTATGTCAGTGTGACCATTGTGCCACTTTGCATGAAAAAACCTATTAGGAAAATATTTTCTTTCTAGGACTTTCCAAAAGCTTAAAAATTGAAAAATAGTACTAAGTGTGTTTATATGAGAGGCAATAAATTACACCTTTTTTTTTTTTTGAAAGGGATGTTTTTGTTCAAAGTGAAATCTCCTCTCAGTGAATCTTACTCTATATTAATGATTGTTATTTCTCTGAAATATATGTGGAGTAACTGTGGAGTTAAACCACCATGTTTCCAAATTGAATAATTACATCCATAAAAACCTGAGTAAAATTAAGTTGCTCTCATCATTTAAAGTGATGGAGCTACTTCATGACTGTCTCATGCCATCAAGTATGGGAATGTAGACCTCCCAAAGTTAGGGGCAGCCACAATTTAGTAGTCAAAGCCCCATCTAAGAAATCTTTTTTTTTTGCTTTCACAGCTGTCTCTGGCTAGTATCAGTCTAGTAGCCCTGGGTTAGCCTTAGCAGAAAACACGAAAAACTTCAGTGTGAAGGTTACTGACTCTTTAGTCATGCTAAGAAACTTGTGGGTGGCATAGAACTGGCTACCTCAGATATGCGATTGAGTTCTTTTTCACTTGACTCTGAACACTTTTTGTAATTTCATTCAGTGCTGAGAAGACACCAACTAGGACGAAATTTGGGGATTTGTGTGGCCTCTCCACAATCTCTCCTGGATACTCCAACCACATGCTCTCCAGTTGATGTTGTTTTTGTCTTATAAAATCATTGGTTTCTGGAATCTTATCAAGAGCAGGCATGTGTATGTCTTTCTGTGTCTGGTTATGATTGTGGGTGTTTGTGTGTGTGTGTGTAAAGCGTGAAAGAAAAACAAAATGATCAAAATATTTAAGTGCTGATCTCTAAGAAGAAACCTTAATAGCAATTAAAAAGAAAAAATCTGCCTAGATATGGAAATCCTCGAGTCACAGTTAAATTTTGGTTAGAATTTCTTTCCCTGTGAACAATGATTATGTTTGGACTAGTAGCTTGATTTGACTGGCACGTAGCAAGGCTGAAGTCAGGAGGACATTCCCTTCTTCTTTTTTTTCTGCCTCACAGTTACTCACAAAAATAAAACACTGTCTCCCATACAAGCAGTGACTGAGAATAACAACGTTGCTCTAGACCAGAGTCTAATATATGGAATTATGAAACAAAGGCCAAAAATATCAATGTATGAGTACTTAAAGCCCCCTCACTTCCCACGTCCCTTTAGAAAATGGTTGCAGAAATAGTGTTACTTTTGAAGACAATTTCATCTTAAGACAGGCCTAGAGGCGGCCCAGATTTATGCTAATTTTAAATGGTTTTGGTACACACTATTTTAGCCTGGAAAATATTCCGTAATAGTTGAATTGCTCTATAGAGAGTAAGCTGCTGCAGTTACGGCTGTTGATTTTGGGATATGCTGTGCTTTCTAAAGTTGATAGCGTTTTATTGGTGCTTTGACTTTATTGTGTTTTCTTTTATCTATGTGAAACTTTGGAAAATTGGAGCACATTAGAGATTCTCAGTCTGAGTAATCTAACTTTGGATAAGGTTAAGGAAGCGCATTTGTTCCAGATGAAGAAAGCCCTGGCTTCAAATACTAATGAAGAAACCTAGACTCCAACTGGGTCTCTGAATGAATACCTCTAGATATATTTGAATAGAATAGAAGTAAATGTTTTAAGGTGATGTTTTTCTATATTTTGTGAGAATTTAATTTTTTTCTAGGATTCATGTGATTAAAAATTTTGTGAGTTGAAAATGTAGACCTGTTAGCTTGTGGATAATTGTGTAATTTGGACTTCACCCTCCTTGAATATTTTTTGTTTCACTCTGTACATCTGTTGGAATGGACTCAATTAGACACAGTAACAGATTTTAGAATCTCAGTGGATTAAAACAAAGCAAGTTTATTTCTTGGTCATGCTGAACATCAAATGTGGGTTTCCAGGAAGTTCTGCTCTTTGTAGTCACTTAGGGACATGGCAGAATCTGCATATTCCTTCAGCAGGGAGAAAAGACCATGATGAATTGGCTCTTAAAGTTTCCACCCAAATATGGCAAGTCACTTTTATTCATATTTCATTGGCCAACACAAGGCACAGGCTACACCTAGCTTCTCAAGTCAAGTTAAGTGCAATCCTACCATGACTGCATGATTCTTGAAGGGGAAAGAAGCAAAAATATTATGTGAACAGCACAAATGACTACCATAGACTGCATATTGAGCTCATTTGGGCAAAAGAGCTGAATATAATCTGACATGAGAGATAGAATAGGGATGACTTCCTAGCTTAGTTTAGAGTCTGTTGTTATAACTGATTTTTTTAAAAATTGAAGAAAATCTTTTTCAATCCCATTGCAAAACATTTTGGAGAAAACATCAAATAAATATCCATTAAATAAACATTATTATCTCGTTTATTCCCAGAGAGATTCATAAGGATATTTCCAATTTTTAAGAGCTGAAATTTTATATTCTTATCTTATCCTGGTTTTATTCTAATCCTGGGCCACCGCTTCAGAAAAAAGTGGACCAAGGTCAATGTACCATGCTGCTTGTATGGAATTACAATGGAGAGAAGTAGTAGAAAGAGATAGTGAAGTCCAAGAAGAATGTTTTAAAACATTGGAATCTAAAGATCACTGGCAAGGAATGCCAAATTTTAAATCTTCTGATTATTACACTAAAAATTTCTTGGACTCAGTCCATCTCTAGTAGCACCCCCCTTCTTTGAGGGTAATATGAAGAGCTTTGAGTACCGCATAGTAGAATATTTTACTTCAATTTTTATTTTTCTCTTAAGTCATTGAGGACACCTAGGTTTAACTACTCACCCAGGATTCTGTTGTTAGGTGCCTTCGAGTTGGTTCCAACTCATAGCGACCCTATGTACAACAGAACAAAACACTGCCTGGTCCTGCACCATCCTCACAATCATTGATATTTTTGAGCTCATTGTTAAAGCCATTGTGTCAATCCATCACACTGAGGGTCTTCCTCATTTTTGCATGATGTCCTTCTCCAGGGACCGGTCCCTTCTAATAACATGCCCCAAATACATAAGTCTTGCCATCCTCCCTTCTAAGGAACATTCTGACTGTACTTCTTCCAAGACAGATTTGTTTGTTCTTCTGGCAGTCCAGGGGCAACACCATAATTCAAAGGCATCAATTCTTCTTCGATCTTCTGTATTCATTGTCCAGCTTTCACATGCATATGAGGTGATTGAAAATTCTATGGCCTGGGTCAGGCGTACCTTAGTCCTCAAGGGACATCTTTGCTTTTTAACACTTTAAAGAGATCTTTTGCAGCAGATTTGTCAAATGCAATATGTCGTTTAATTTCTTGACTGCTGCTTCCATGGGCGTTGGTTGTGGATCCAGGTAAAATGAAGTGCTTGACAACTTCAATATTTTCTCCATTTATGATGATGTTATTAGTCCAGTTGTGAGAGTTGTTGTTTTCTTTATGTTGATGTGTAATCCATATTGAAGGCTGTAGTCCTTGAGCTTCATCAGTAAATACTTCGAAAAGTCCCCTTTGCTTTCAGCAAGCAAGATTGTGTTATCTTCATATTGCAGGTTGTTAATGAGTCTTCTTCCAATTCTGATGCTGCATTCTTCTCCATATTATAGTCCAGCTTCTTGGATTGTTGAGTAAGTATGGTGAAAGGATACAACCCCGACGCACACCTTTCCTGATTTTAAACCACGCAGCATCCCTTGTTCTGTTTGAATGACTGCCTCTTGATCTATGTACAGGTTCTGCATGAGGACAATTAAGTGTTTTGGAATTCCCATTGTTTGCAGTGGTGTCCATAACTTGTTGTGACCCACATAGTCATATGCCTTTGCATAGTCAAAAAAAACTCTGGTAAACATCTTTCTGGTATTCTCTGCTTTCAGCCAAGATCCATCTGGCATCAGCAATGATATCCCAGTTCCACGTCCTTTTCTGAATCTGGCTTGAATTTCTGGTAGTTCCCTGTCAATGTGCCGGTGCAGCCACTTTTGAATGATCTTCAGCAAAATTTTACTTATGTATCATGTTAATGATATTGTTCTATCATGTAGTAGTTCATTTTTAGGAACAATCTCATTAACCTGTTGCTGTCGAGTTGATTCTGACTCATAGTGACAGAGTAGATCTGCCCCATAGGCTTTCCAAGGACCAGCTGGTGGATTTGAACTGCTGGCCTTTTGGTTAGCAGCCAAGCTCTTATCCACTGCTTGAGGAACAGTAACAGTGCTAAATCTGATAATCGGATAATGTACATGTCATCATATGTATGTTTATTAAAATGTAATATTCCTGGCTAAAATATTCTCCCTAGATTATTATTAAAATGAAATTATTAAGAAGCAAAATATTGCAAGGCTAATGCATTAACTAAATTAAATGTCACAGATGATCAAAGTTGTACATTTTTTATAGCAAGATGCCAGTGTACCAATCTGATGATGCTTTTGAAGGGCCCTTGGCAAAGTTCCAATCCCACAAGTTCTGGTTGATGTTGCTCTCTGACCAGTAGGCAAATTCCAGTGTGTTCTTTGATTTTCACTTTTTCTGTAGTTATTCCCGTTACCACATTCCTTCTTTTTGGGAACACTCTTTTTCTAGTCTGGATAAATCTAGTAGAGTTGTCTAACAAAAGATCTCCATTTAATCCTTACTATCTAGCCAATTAGCGTCCCTCATCCTCCTCTTCCCCCAGACACAGTTATTCATCCAGAAGTGGGCACACGACACAAGAGGCACCAAGTGGGAGCATCTGTTTGTCTTTGATATAGCTTTAAGTCTCTGGAGTAAGAGTGTAGAAAACCTGACAAACACATAATATAAGAATCAGAGTCTAAAGAAAAAAGGGTACAGGGAAAGGGAAAAGGGAGAGGGAGAGAAAGAAAGGGAGAGAGAGAGCAATGGCTTTGTTTGGATTATTGGATCTGGTTGTGTCTGAACTCACTAAATTCCCTGAGCCTTGGTGTCAAACTAAGTTAATCTATCCAGAATTCTTCTTACTCTAGTTGAGTTGGATTTCTGTCATTTTTAATTGAAAAATGTTACATTTAATTTTTCATTTTGTCATATTTTTTATATAGGAATTTACCTTTAACTATGGTATACGAAATCATGCTGCTATTAAAATGGCAATCAGTTTAATCTTGTTTGAGAGTAATAATAATAATACCTGTTACCATCGAGTCAATTCTGACTCCTAGTAACCCTATAGGACAGAGTGGAACTGCCCCATAGGATTTCCAAGGAGTGGCTGGTGGATTTGAATTTCTGACCTTTTGGTTTAGCAGCCAAGCTCTTCACCATTGTGCCACCATGATGTCGATAATAATAATAGTAAAACTATTATTATTATGATTATTATTATCAGAATTAACACTTAAGTAGTTTTTGCAATTTCACATATATCATTTCATTTAGTCCTTATAACAAACCTATGATTTAGGTGTTATTATTTTCCCCATTTTACAAGATAAGGAAAACAAGGCTCAGAGAAGTCAAGGAATTTTCACAGGATCTCTCAGCTGATAAGTGGCAGCAAAACTTGTAATATAAGTGCAGCCAGTTTGGATTTAAAAGCCAACGATGAATGCTGTTTTATTATTTTTTGCTTTAAAAAAATAGATATTTCTTCCTGATAATTAATTTCCATGTATAATTATTACACATATTTCATGATTTCTTATATAGTGGATTAATATTTGAAAACATGGTTACATGCATATTAACAAAGTCTTTCTTATCCTTCATCAAAAGCACTGAATAATGCATATTCTCCTTTTCATCATAAAAACAAGCTTGTGTGGCAGACTTCATTTGAGTCTCAGTCAACAAATGCTTTATATCGTCAGCAGGAATTGAAACTTTTAAAACTTGTGATGAATTCTGTGTAATGATACTTCTCTCTGGAATAGATACTTAGCATACTCTGAAACTTAATCTGGTAATAGTTTGTTTGTTTTTTTCCATGATGAGCAAAATAAACATCTGTGTGTGGTCCTCAATGTTTAACCAAAGTGAACTTATACCTGTACCTGAAGAGGGGTGAGGAGGAAGTTTTCTATTTGTAGTTAGTATTGGTAGAAAAGTTTTTCTCAATATGCTGGCTTCCTGGAGAATCTTGCCTGCTGAATTGCTTCATCACAATTTAATTCCAGTATGTGGAGCTAATCAAAAGCTAGGATCCTGTTGGTGTCTGTCTTCATATTCCAGTTCCTCACTTTGTTTTCCAGTAGTACTGGCCTGGCCTATTTTTTGTTCTCTTCTTTATTTCTAGCCTCACCCACGTGCCTCAATACTGTTTTTCCTGATTAAATTGTTCCCTCCTCCCTTTCCCTTCTCCTCACTACAATCCAGCTGTTTAACTGTTATGTATTCCTCAATCTTCAATTCTAGCTTTGCTTCCTCTTGGCTGACTTTGCTCTATCATTAAGGTGTTGGTAAGCGTTTCTTTCCCTGTGTGTTTTTCGTTTGTTTCTTTTTAGCATACACACATCATAACAATTATCATATTTCTGTAATTATTTACATTTCTCTCTGTAAGACCCTAAGATACTGGAAGCTGAAGATGTTATTACTTCACTTTCATATTCTGAAAGAATTCCCAGTCAAAAAGAGCTCAATAAATATTTGCTGAATGAATAAATGAATTGACAGATAACCACTGTGCTCTCATGGGGCAAGTCTAAAAGGTTTAAGAAATTACCTACCCCTAAAGAAGCTGACCCTTTGGGAAACATGGACAGTTTTCACTAAAAGGGAAGTGCAGTGTAGCAGTTAAGGGCAAGAGATTTGTAGTCAAACTGCTGAAGCTCAGCAATAAAGATTTTACCAGTGAAATCTTGAACAACTTACTCACTTCTTGGAAAATTTGGATAATTGTCTCTTCTTCTTCATGAAAAGAATATCATTTTCTGAGCACCTATAGGGTCGCTATGAGTTGGAACTGACTCAACAGCCACAGGGTTGGTTTTTTGGTATATAGTCATAGTCTGGTAATATTTTAATAAATCTCTGTATCATAATCTTAAATTATCAAATCATCTCATTTATTACCGCAATTTTTTTAACGATGTTGTTGTTGTTGTTAGATGCCATAGAGTTGATTTTGACTCATAGCGACCCTATGCACAACAGAACGAAACAAGGCCCGGACCTGCACCATCCCCACAATCGTTGCTATGTTTGAGCCCATTGTTGCAGCCACTGTGTCAATCCACCTCTTTGAGAGTTTTCCTCTTTTTCGCTGACCCTCTGTTTTACCAAGCATGATGTCCTTCTCCAGGGACTGATCCCTCCTGACAACATGTCCAAAGTATGTGAGACAAAGTCTCGCCATCCTTGTTTCTAAGAAGTATTATGGCTATACTTCTTCCAAGACAGATTTGTTTGTTCTTTTGGCAGTCCATGGTATATTCAACATTCTTTGCCAACACCATAATTCAAAGGCGTCAATTCTTCTTTGGTCTTCCTTATTCATTGTCCAGCTTTCACATGCATATGAAGGGATTGAAAACACCATGGCTTGGGTCAGGTGCACCTTAGTACTTAAAGTGACATCTTTGCTTTTCAACACTTTAAAGAGATACTTTGCAACAGATTTGCCCAATGCAATGCATCTTTTGATTTCTTGACTGGTGCTTCCATAGGAGTTGATTGTGGATCCAAGTAAAATGAAATCCTTGGCAACTTGAATATTTTATCCTTTTATCATAATGTTGCTTATTTGTCCAGTTGTGAGGATTTTTATTTTCTTTATTTTGAGGTGTAATCCATACTGAGGGCTGTGGTCTTTGATCTTCATCAATAAGTGCTTCAAGTCCTCTTCACTTTCAGCAAGGAAAGTTGTGTCATCTGCGTATTACAAGTTGTTATATGAGTCTTCCTCCAATCCTGATGCCGCATTCTTCTACATATAGTCCAGTTTCTTGGATATTTGCTCAGCATACAGATTGAATAAGTATGGTGAAAGGATACAGTCCTGATGCACACATTTCCTGACTTTAAACCATGTATTATCTTTTGTTCTGTTCAAACAACTTCCTCTTAGTCTAAGTACAGGTTCTGCATGAATATAATTAAGTGTTCTGGAACTCCCATTCTTCTCAATGTTATCCATAATTTTTTATTATCCACATAGCTGAATGTCTTTGCATAGTCAGTAAAACACAGGTAAACATCTTTCTGGTATTCTCTGTTTTCAGCCGTGACTCATCTGACATCAGCAATGATATCCCTTGTTCCACATCCTCTTCTGAATCTAGCTTGAATATCTGGCAGTTCCCTGTCAATGTACTGCTGTAACCACTTTTTTTTTTAATTGTACTTTAGATGAAGGTTTACAGAACAAACTAGTTTTTCATTAAATAGTTAGTATACATAATGTTTTATGACATTGGTTAACGACCCCACAACATGTCAACACTCTCCCTTTTCGACCTTGGGTTCCCTATTATCAGCATTCCTGTACCCTTCTGCCTTCTAGTCCTTGCCCCTAGGCTGGTGTGCCCCTTTAGTTTCTTTTTGTTTTATGGGCCTGTCTAATCCCTGGCTGAAGGGTGAACCTCGGGAGTGACTTCATTACGGAGCTAGAAGGGTGTCCAGGGGCCATACTCTCAGGGTTTCTCCAGTCTCTGTCAGGCCAGTAAATCTGGTCTTTTTTTGTGAGTTAGAATTTTGTTCTACTTTTTTTCCAGCTCTGTCCAGGACCCTCTATTGTGATCCCGGTCAAAGCAGTCAGTGGTGGTAGCCAGGCACCATCTAGTTATACTAGACTCAGTCTGGTGGAGGCCGTGGTAGATGTGGTCCATTAGTCCTTCAGACTAATCTTTCCCTTGTATCTTTAGTTTTCTTCATTCTTCCTTGCTCCCAAAGGGGTGAGACCAAAGAGTATCTTAGTTGGCCACTCACAGGCTTTTAAGACCCCAGACGCTACTCACCAAAGTAGAATGTAGAACATTTTCTGTATAAACGATATTATGCCAATTGAAGTAGATCTTCCCCAAGAACATGGTCGCTACAGCCCTCCGCCCAGCAATTTGGTCTCTCAGGGAGTTTGGATATATCTGTGTAGCTTCCATAACCTTGCCTTGTACAAGTTGTGCTGGCTTTCCCAGCATAGTGTACTGTCTTACCCTTCACCAAAGTTACCATTTGTCTAATGTCTGTTTAGTGGCTGTAGCCACTCTTGAATGATTTTCAGCAAAATTTTAGTTGTGCGTGATATTAATGTTATTGTTCAATAATTTCCACATTCTGTTGGATCTCCTTTCTTTGGAATGGGTACAAATAGGGATCTCTTCCAGTCACTGGGCCAGGTAGCTGTCTTCCAAATTTCTTGGCATAGATGAGTGAGTGCATCCAGTGCTGCATCTATGCTATAACTCTACAATATAAAAAATGGCCTAAATTAGGAAAAAAAGGATATTAATCTGAATTATCAAATCAATAGAATTTCTGAAAATGTGACTATTCTTTTTTATTATTTACTTAACAGTAGTCTTGTTTCAAAGAATTTAGGTTATTAAGTTTTGAATTATGCTATATTAGACAAAGATAAATCACTTAATTTAATGCAGCCTTTTTTTCAGAGAATCTCATCTTACATTTAAGATAATAACTATGTTCAGCAATTATAACTAAATGAGAAAATTTTATCCTGGGAGAACTAACAAAAGCATTTTTACCTCATCAAGACCATAATCAAACCCTTGGGCTCTATTTATAAGAATTCAAATCCCAAAATGCAATAATCTATATGGAATCTCTTTCCAGTTCTACTTAAAAATTCAGTTTTTAATGTACTTCTCAAAAACTGTCCTGGGAAAACCAAATCATAGATATTCTCCACATGGATTCTGTGTCAATATATATTTCTTTCTTAAAAGTGAAAGAGAAACAAAAAAAAATCACACAACCGGTGTTTTCATACATGTCACAGACATAGCCATTTTCTAGTAGAAGATTATTACCAGTGATTTTTCTCACTGGTGATGTTAAGTTGCTCTCTAAACCCATAAAAATATGATAAACCTGGTGATTCTAAGTATATTCATTTGGAAGGCATAATGGCTTTTGACTCAGGAGACAATTCCTTTCTTCATTTTACTAACTAAATTCTAGTTCAGTCATTGAAGTGACCTAAGTTTCCTTATGAAAATGGAGACCTATAGTGTACCAGTAAGCTGCAACATAACAAGATGTTGGGGGTAGGGGGGCATAGAGCAGTTTATCCCAGTGCAGGCAATTAAAAGATAGATTGTTCATAGATATTTTAAAAGCAATATTAAAACTGAAAACCAACTAAAAATTGATCTGCTTTCTACTGCCCAGTATACCAGCAATTCTAAAATATGTCAGTGATAAAGTACTCCTTTGCCTTGGGGCAGATTGTTGTCTCTACACCTCTCCTCCTACCTGATATATATAAATATATATTTAGACATATATTTAAATATACATTTAGATATATTTTATTACTGAAAGTATTTACATTACGTAAATCCATCATTAAGGGTCAGCTCATTCATCTTCCCCCTACTGTGGTCTTCTGGTATTGTGCTAACAATTAATCATACTAAGGATAATCCCGTCTTGTTTATTTCCATGCTTCATCTTTTTTTGTAAATTAAACAGGTGAAAAATGGTATGCCACTTAATTTGTGTTTCTTTGAATAGTAATGAGATGAAACATTCCATGTAGTGATTCAAGGGCACAGGTAATCTACCTGATGAGGGAACTGAACTACTGACTCCAAATCGCATGCAAATTTCAGAATGGTCATGAATGAAAGGCTCTTCCTCTTCTCCCTGTAGATTGTTATTGTATGTTTGCAAGGTATTGGTAATCGGCTCTCATACTTATCCAAAAAGAAGCTATGGATGGACTGGACCAGAGTGAATAAACCTGGAGTTGAGCACAAGAGTTTCTTCTCACAACAAAGGACATTTTACCCCTTGTAACTTAATACTGTTTTTCTGACAGTGTCAAAACTCTCCAAAATGCCACCATACAACCTATACACCACACACCATGCAAAGCACACCTGATTAGAATTCACTGCAGAAGGAAAAAAAACCATGACAGAATCTTTGCAGTATCTTAGGTGCACGGAGTCAGAGAAGAGTACTTACAGGGTTTGGGAGTTTTCTGATTTGGGCTCAAGTAGTTTAAATTGGTTTAAGGGTGAGATTGTTTATATACTTTCTGTCTAAGGATAGGGTTAGTCCCTTTGAGTAGGATTATTTTGATTCACAGATATTAATTATTCTGGTCACATGCATTCAGTGAATTGGGTCTGGAAAATGGGACCCCAGACAAGAGTGTGAGTGACTGAACATGAGAAGATCTTACTGAGAAGGGTAATCCTCTAAAACTAGATATTATGAAGAAAAATGTTGCTTTTTGCAAAGGAGTAAATATGTACCTAGAAAAAAACCTTTTTTTAAAAATTATTTACCTTTGATTCTTATAACATTCAACCATTTAGGTACTTTTCTCTTTTAATAAATTCAGTGATTCATCTGCTGCTTCTGTTAAATGGTAAATGCACAAGACCAAGCTTTAAATGAGAACAATAAATCATATAATCAAGAAGAAAAGACTACTTGATAGTTATATGGTGAGATGGCTGGCTTTCGGTTCTGGCTTCGATTCCAGTTCTAGGCTGCAGCAGTTGTAATTACCCAATGCCATTTAGCTTACCTAACAGTCAGGGGCAAGGGTAATCACACAATGCATTAGAAAACAATTGACCAAAGACAGCTATTACCACAATGGGGATTAGCTATACCAGCTTCACATGAAACACATGACAAGCCTGTCTGTAAGAGGGTGCTCTAAGAAAAACACTGGCACTCACTCTAGGTAGTAATAGTCATCACACTTCACAAAACAATTATAATGTCATGTCATCAAAATTGACCTCAGAAAACCTCTCTAACATTCCACATTAGGGTTCTAGCCAGACAAACTACCATGGTTAAAAGCAACCACAGTAAAGAAGCTGTGTTGGTTTTAGAATTACAATGCACAATTACTTGCCTGGTCCTTTTGACAGGGTCTTTGCTTCAGAGTGTCTGTGGCCTAGAAAAACACTTAGGAGGTGGTGAACTCTGAGTACATTTTCACATATGACTCAAGCTTCATTTGATCATAATGGACTCTGTAGGACTGTTCACTTTCTCTAGTTGTCATGAAATTTTATTTAATCAAGGGTTGTTTGAAATAAGTGGGTTAAAAGCATGTGCTTTGTGTATGTAGCTTTTCATTACAACCGAACTATATTAATTGGGAATTGACCCCTCTTTTATCATTTTTATTTGCCAACAATATTTGCTGGTGTCTACAGTAACAAGGTAACTGCTTTTAGAAAAAATAATTGAAAAGCACATTAAAATTATACATGTATTCACATTCCCAAATTAAAGTACCTCCTAATAAGGCTAAACTAAACTAATGTTGGAAACTCTGGTGGCATAGTGGTTAAGTGTTATGGCTGCTAACCAAAAGATTTGCAGTTCGAATCCACCAGGAGTTCCCTGGAAGCTCTATGGGACAGCTCTACTCTGACCTGTAGGTGTATCTAGTACACGAAAATAGGAACAAAACAAAATCTAAAAACAGTTATTGTAAATCACTCTGAAATTCTGGCATCTACATACTTTTTAAGCTCGTCTTTCATTAAATCACATTTGTTGGTATCCTTTACATGTCTATTAAATATTAAACCAGTTATATTACTGACATTCTTACTGAGCTAAACATAGCAATGTATATCACGACAATACCAAGGTTTTGTGTAATGTAGGCTCGGACTAAACTTCAGCTTCAGGCTGGAGCAGAAAGAGAAGGAGAGACAGATCCCACTGCAATGGATGCATCCAAAAACGGATAAAAACCAACCAGACATTCCAAAACAGTGTCCAAATGACAGCAAATTCAGGTGAAGCTCAAAGAAATGCTATGGCCAGAAGTTCAGCCTAAATAGTGTGAACAGCAGGCAGCAAAAGTTATCAGCTTGAGATTCCATAGATGTACCTGGAGAGCTTTTGAAAAAATACTGATTCCTTGGGACCCACCATAGACAAAATAAATTACAATCTCTGGGATGAAGCCTTGGCTTTTTTTGTTTGTTTATTTACAGTTTCTTTCTTTTTCTACTTTTTATTTTGAGATAATGGTGGATTAGCATGCAGTTTTCAGAAATAAAGCAAAGAGATCTCATATTTCCTTTACCCAATTCCCCTAACTGGTAACATCTTACATATATAGTACAATATCACAGCTAGGAAATGGAACATTGCAACAATTCATCTACCTATCTGTTATTCAAATTTTACTAATTATACATGCATTTATTTGTGTTGTGTTATTTACTTCTATGCAAATTTATCACATGTGTAGATTTGTGGGCCAACTACCACAGTTGAGTAACAGAACAGCTCCATTACAAGGATCTCACATGCTACGCTTTCATAGTTACAGTTATGTCCTTCCTATGGCCTCTGGCAACCACTAATTTGTCCTTCATCTCTATAATTTTGTCATTTAAAGAATATTGTATAAATGAATCATGTACTATATAACATTTTGGATTTTTTTTCTTTTTTCACTTAATATACTTCTCTGGAGATTCATCCAGGTTGCGTGTGTCAATAGATTGTTTTTATTGTTGAGTAGTATTCTATGTTGTGGATGTAACACAGTTTGTTTAACCATTCACCTGTTGGAGGACCTCTGGATTGTTTCCACTTTTTGGCTATTATAAGTACAGCTGCTATGAATGTGTACAGATTTTTGTGTGAACATAAGTTTTCATTTCTGAGGGATAAATTCCAGTAAGTAATTGCTAGGTCATATGATAGTTAAAGTTCACAGAGATGGTGAGGTAGAGGCTCTCATTGCACTTCTCAGCTCTTTCATGATTGGCTAGGTGGGATGGCTAGGTCATATGATAAATAAGTATTTATAAGAAACTGGCAAACTCTTTTCCAAATTGGATGTACCGTGTTGTGTTTTTTTTTTTTGGTCTGCTTTTTAAATCAATAAAGGGATTTATCAGTTCACTTAAGAAAATTCGAAAGCAGCTTGAGCTTTAGAAGCAATCTGATCTAGTCTTTTAGTGATACAAGGATCACATTGATTTCATCTTCTGTTTTGTCATTGATCATGTCAGTTTCATCTGAAGGCCTGTCCTCCTCATGGTTGCAAGGTGAATGCCGGCAACTGCCAGAGAAACACGCTTCCTTGTCCATACTGAATTCTTATCAGCCACATCTTCTCCGGCACTTTGTTTTGTCTGTGTATGTATGTGTGTCTTCTTAGTTTTTGTTTTTTAGCTGTTCCAGTGTAGTGCCATCTTGTGGTAGCTTTAATTTTCTCATCTCTGATGACTAGCTATGTGTAGGATCATTTTATGTGCTGATTGATCATTTATAAATCTCTTCTTTTGTGAAGTGTCTGTTCAAATATTTTATGTTTTTAACTAGGCTGTATGTTTATAACTGAGTTGTAGGAGTTCTTACATATTTTGGATATAAGTCCTTTGTGAGAAAAAGTTTTGGAAACATTTTCTCCCAGTCTTGGCCTTGCCTTTTCATTTCCCTAAAGGTGTCTTTCAAAGAATAAATTTTCATTTTGTTTAAATGAATTCCAAATATTCCAATGTTCCAGCATATATTTCTGAATAAACTGTCTATTCATTCACTGAACTTCCTTGGCATCTTTGTACAAAATCTCAAGTGACCATATAAGCATGGTTCTCTTTCTGGACTCTCAATTCTGTTCCTTTGAGCTGTATATCTGTGCCTTATGCAAGCACCACATTGCCTTGATTATTTATTGTAGCATTAGAGTAAGTTTTGAAATAAGGTAGTATAAATTGTCTGACTTTGTTCTTCTATTTTAAAAGTGTTTTGCTTTTCTAGGTCATTTGTTTTTACATACACATTTTTAGAATCAGCTTGTCAATTGCTAAAAAAAGTGCCTGCTAAAATTTGATTGAGATTGCATCATTCTACAGATTAATTTGGGGAGAATTGCCATATTTACAATATTGAGGCTTTCTATCTACAAACATGGTATTGCCCTCTATTTATTTAGGTGCTCTTTAATTTCTCAAACAAAACATTAAATTTTCATCTTCAAACTATACCATCAACTCTTTTTTTGTTTGTTCATTTTTTTGTATCAAGATAATCAACAATTTATAATTGTTCTATTTTTAAACGCTGTATTTAAGTTCTAAAAAGTTTGAAATAGTTTTGATGACTCTTATATAATTCCACATTCAAATACATCTAATAAGTTTACAATAATTATTTTTATTAAAATCTCAAAATATTTTCATAGAAATTTTTCAAAAAAAAAAATACAAGCAAAATACAAGCCAATCCTGCCTGCAAGCCCTAAATGTCTTCATTGTTCATAAAAATTTTGTGTGAGAATATATGTTTGCTATAGAACATAAGACTCTGAGTTCCTTTCAGTGAAGTTCTTAAGTCAGACTAGAACATACCACAAATAAAATTGGTCTTCAGCTTTTCAGAATAATGTGTTATGCTTTCCCTACATGACTACTGAGAAAACACTTACACTATATATAACAGGAGTCCTGGTGGAGCAGTGGTTAAGAGCTTGGCTGCTAACCAAAAGGGTGGCAGTTTGAATTCACCAGCTGCTCCTTGAAAATGCTATGGAGCAGTTCTACTCTGCCCTATAGGGTTGCTATAAGTTGGAATCAACTCGTTGGCAATGGTTTTTTTTTTTTTTTTTTTTAATATATGACTACGAATATGACATATTGGGATTTTTTTACAACTGGGTAAATTTCAATGGCAGATTATGATATTTATTAAACAGTCAAAAGTAATATATGCTCCATATAAAAACTGAGATAATATATAAGCATGTAAAAGAACTATCAGAATGTTCTCATCCCACACTCTATTAAATACAGTCCATTCCCCAGGAATAACAAATATGGATACCAAAACCCATAGCATTTGAGTCGATTCTGACTCATAGTCACCCCATAGGACAGAATAGTACTGTCCCATAGGGTTTCCAAGGCTGTAACCTTTACAGAAGCAAACTGCCACACCTTTCTCCTTCGGAGTGGCTGGTGGGCTTGAACCACCAACTTTTGGGTTAGCAGCCTGTCCCACTAGGGCTCCTTACCAATATGGATATTGAAATGTATATTTTAAAATTTATGCACATTTAAAATATGTGTATATTTATATCTGTTTATATATGAATACATAGGGATACAGATCTCACATACACACACATACAAAAAACAGTACATAGTTCCGGCAAAATGGTGCTCTACGCAGAAGCACCACGCTGTCCCTCCACAGCAAAGATCCGAAAAACTAAGCTGAACAGAGAATACAACAATCCTGAAACCCTAAAACATCAAATGAAGAGATAAAGAACTCAGCCAAGCACCAAATGGAGTGAGAAAACTGACAGA
>NW_004444178.1:2681115-2767068 GCF_000243295.1 Trichechus manatus latirostris
TATGTGTATTTTCACCAAAAAAAAAAAAAGGTTGAGAAGTTAGAGGGTTGATATGTAGTGGGTTGTTAACCAATCTCATAAAACAACATGTGTACTACTGTTTCATGAGGAACTATTTGTTCTGTAAGCGTTCACCTGAAGTACAATTAAAAAAAAAAAATTACTGAACTTCAAAAAAAAAAAAGTACATATTGTTTTGCAGGTTTTTTTTTTTTTTTCTGAACAACATATCAGTAACCTTCCATTTTAATGATACAAAGTCACCTCAGTATATTTACAATGTATAAAATATTACATAGCATAGATAAGGAAAATATATTTATCCTTTCTGGTATTGTTGGAGTCCCTGGATGGTATAAGGATTAATGTGCTAGGCTGCTAACCAAAAGGTTGACAGTTGAGTTCACCCAGAGGTGCCTTGGAGGAAAGGCCTGGTGATCTAGTTCCAAAAATTAGCCACTGAAAACCCTGTGGAGCACAGTTCTACTCTGATATACATGGAGTCACCATGAGTCAGAATTGACTCTATGGTAACTTTTTTTTTTTTTTTTGGCTATTGTTGGGTATTTATAACATTTCTATATTTAAAAAAATGTTTTACTGCTTATAAATAGTTTCATTTATGTTAAATTAATATAAATGTTTTATGCAAGTTTCAGTGCAAACCAGAAATCTTAATAGGTCTGTCTAAACATTCGGATTTACTCTTGGGATCATATTCACTTAAAAAGGTAAAATAAGAAACTCAGTTTGCCAGGAGGCAGAATCAGATTTTCTCTTTTCCCCCATGAGAGTTACAACACGCAGATAAGGTCTGAATTATGACTTCTCATCATAGGCCTACTGATCTAGTCACATTTAACCAAAAGAGAACATTTTTTACCACCGTTTGGCCTGGTAAAACAGCTGGCATTCGACCTTTATCAAGTTTTCCGTTCAAGAAAACTATAAAGTTAACTGAACCCAAGGTCAATTCCTTATGCAGAAGGAATCAATTTTGTTAACGTTCTACCCACAATGCTAAATTTTGAAAAATCCTGCCAAATTACGTTTCAAACATTTTCATATCAATTTATACTTAAGTAAGAGTAAACGGGAATGTCATTTTCCTCACAATGTCTGCCAACATTATATACTATAAATACATTTTTAAGTCTAGTGCATGATTATTTTTATTTGCATTCCCCTGATCATGGGTTAGGAGCCCTGGTGGCACAGTGGTTAAGTGCTCAGCTGCTAACCAAAGGGTCTACAGTTTGAACCCACCAGCTGCTCCAAGGGAGACAGATGTGACTGTCTGCTTCTGTAAAGATTTACAGCCTTGGAAGCCCTATGGGGGCAGTTCTACTCTGTCTTATAGGGCCTCTGTGAGTCAGAATTGACTTGATGGCAGTGGGTTTGGTTTGGTCATGGGTAACTTTGAATATACCTGTGTTATTTATTTGTAGTGAGTTACCTGCTCATATGGCATTTTTCTATTGTTTTTTTTTTTCTCTTCACATTGATTCAAAGCAGTTCTTTATATATTAGGAAGATCACATCTTGTTCTGTTATATATAATGTGTATCCTTTCCCTGTACTTTGCTTTGTCTTCTAACTTGTTTTATGGCACATATGTCAAGATAAAGTTAAAACTAAGTTGTAAAATATGCCAATCTTTCTTTTATGCCTGCTTGAATTTGTTTGGCTTATGATGGCTTTTTCTTATCTAAGATTCTGAACGTATTTACCACATTTTCTACTGGAATTTTTAAGTTTTATATATAGATTATCCATTTGGTTCCACGGATCCACTTGAAGGGACTCAGTATCTACCTTTTAACTAGAAGTTGACTGGGACATTGGCTTACTTCTCTCCCTGGCACCAACCAGACACTGGGGATTCCCTAAGGCAAGTTCCCCAATTAATTTAGAGCTCTTTAGCTTGTGCCTGAGAGCTGTATCCTGACACAGCAGTTCCATAGCCCGTTCATTAAATACTCTACCGACTGCACTGTGGGCTGCTGTAGCTCCCGGGCTAGTCTTTCTCTGATCCTGGGGAGTTTTTTGGTGTTCTATTTGGAAAACTTCCTTTTTTCAGCAGGCCCTGTTGAGCTGTCAGTTGCTCACCTCTCTGGGGTTTCTTTCCCAATTAAACCCCATCTGCTTTATTTCTTTAAGAAATTCTTCAATAATCCTTGCTCTCTGATGGTATCCTTCTTGTTTTTCTAGGATTGCTTTTTCTGGCACTTCAAGGGTTTAAGGGAGAGAGGTAAATAAAAGCCTAGGTAGTCAGTCACCTTGACCTAGAAATGAATGATGGATTTTTTCAAAAAATCTTAATACAAGCATATTAAAGTCTTTAAAATGAGGGATTAATTTCTAATTGGTTTAGAATTCAAAAGAGAGAATGCATAAGATTTGGATTAGATTAGCGAGATTAATCTCTTGTCACATATTAAAAATGTACTTTTATATTTTCAAATTTGTGATTAATGGGATAAAAATATTTAATTCAGTTAATATTAGTTTAGGGGTAAACATTTAATCCTTGTCGTGCAGTTCAAATAGATTGATTCCTAACCAAGGTAAAAGCAGTTTAAATTGTTCATGAAAATATTTTAAAAGAATGCTAGTTAGTGACATTATTAAATAAAATAATAAAATTATTATTGAAATACAATGCAGCTTCTAAGTGAAAGCATAATTTAATGGGACTTGGAATAAGGTTGCTATGAATAGGAATCGACATGGCAGCAACTGATTTGATTTGGTTGTTTTTTGGAATGATAATACAGGACACTAACCTTGAGATAGAAATCAATTTAGAACTGTTAATTTAAGTCTTGGGGCTGTGGTAACACCAGAAGACATCATGGTGGCACAGGTAACTGGCAGCAAGTGCAGGAAGCACATTTTATGGAAGGTACAATAAGATCACCCTCCTCTGGTTAACTTCACTGGGCATCAATAACATAGCAGCAATGAGATAAATGAGTCATTCAGGGTGCAGTGGGAAATACTGCTTTTTCTGCAATATCAGTAGGTGCATCAACAGTGGAAGTAGTGAAAAATCCAGAACAAGAGATAAGGAACATTTCAGAAGCATCTCAGTTATTCAGAAGATTTTTTCACGAACAAATGAGCCACCTCTTTCTTCCCATAAGGGATTTGGCAAGATTCTCAATTAAATAAAATATCCTGTGTTAGGCAACAGTTTAAAGTGCTCATTAGACTTTGTTGTAGAGAAGTCACATAGAGAGTATATATCTGAGTCTGGAATTTCAGGCAGTACAAAGCTAGAAATATTAATTGACATGGATGGTATTTAACTCATGGGGCAAAAAGGAGAACTTACCCAGGGGGAGTACGAATGCAGATAAGAAAAGCAGAGCCCAGGGACACCACATTTAGAATAATGCTTTTAAATATGAAATTAACATTGCGGATCTGCAAATTTTGTATTAACTAAGTGACTACAAGATTTTATAGACGTTATTGTCATCAAAGTGACATTTACTTCATTAAAACAAAAATTATATTGACTTTTGGTTTACAATTTTTTCAATACGTATTTTGAAGCACAACTCAAATTAGGTGGAATCAGACACTCCCACATCAACTCTTCAGCTTACCTGTTCCTGTGGGAAGCATATTCACAGAGATCTGCACACATATTGAATTAACTAATTTATTCCAGGAAATACGGATTATTTTCCCAGGAGAAATGAGACATCCTGCTTGATTTTTGTGTAGAGGAATATACCATTAAAAACACAGACCCTGCTTTGAAAGATTTGCAGTCTAGATGGAGACAAAAATATGTACAGGACTAACCATACTAACAAAAGGAATGTGGCAAGTGCAAAGTAAAAAATCAAACAGAAAAGGGAGAAGATTTTTTACTGTAAGCATTTTGAAAAGTGTCACCAATAAGCTGACATTTTAGTTAGTTCTTTAAATGATTTCCGTTAGTGGATACACAAGGAAAAAAAATCATTGAAAATGCAGGGAGACCATGAAACATTCCCATGAGAAAGTGAGTCAGGCAGCTTTGGAGTATGAGATGTATTAGCTGAGTGTATTTGGAAGCGAGTTGTGGGTGGGAGGCTGGCTTATGGGAAATGATATTGAGAGTAGGGGGTGGGGGGCGAGTTTTAATCTGGCCTAGACTGAAATCTAAGAAATTAAGATAAACTTTTTTTTTTTAAAGTAGAGAAAGATGTGCAAATACCACCAGTTGCCGTCAACTCTGTTTTGACTCATGGTGCCCCCATGTGTTTCATACTAGAACTGCACTCCATAGAGCTTTCGATGGATGTGACATTTCAGAAGTAGATCCTCAGGACTTTCTTCTGAGGTGCCTCTGGGACTCATACCCTAACCTTTTTGTTAGTAGCTGAGCACTTAACCGTTTGCACCACCAGGGACTTCTATTTGTTATACAGACACCAGATATTTTCTTACAAGTGGGGGTAAGATGGAATATTTAAACCTCCTGGATCTAACTTGAATTTATATTTCAAAGGTTGTTTTAGAGAAGTGATACTAGGGATAATTTTTTCCCTTTTTCTACTTTTAAGTATTTTTCTAGTTTTCTAGAGTATGTATGAAATACATATTTTCACATTATGAAACACAATAAATATTTTTATGCACTCACTTTTCCCACATTTAAATTATTGCTCATGACATTTCTTTGTAGTTGGATAAATTAGTCAAAAGTGCACACTTTTTTTTGACTCTTGAAATATATTCCTATATATTTTAAGGGTTCAATATCAGTTTCTTATCCACTAGTAAATTTTTCATCAATTTCTTTTTTTTTATTGTACTTTAGGTAAAGGTTTACAGAACAAATAGTTTCTCATTAAATAGTCAGTACACATTTTGTTTTATGACATTGGTTAACAACCCCACGACATGTCAACACTTTCCCTTCTCGACCTTTTTTTTTTTGGTAAAAATATTCATAGCCAAAGATACACCATTCCAAATATTTCTACATGCACAATTCAGTGACGTCGATTCTGTTCTTCCATTTGTGCTGCTATTCTCACTTTAGATGAGGTTTACAGAACAAAATAGTTTCTCATTAAACAGTTAGTACACATGTTGCCCTATGACAATGGTTAACGACACCGCTACATGTCAGCACTGTCCTTACTCAACCTTGAGTTCCCATCACCAGCTTTCCCATCCCCTTCTGCCTTCTAGTCCCTCTCCCTGGACTGCTGTGCCTCATTAGTCCCGTTTTGATTTTTGGGGCTGACCAACCTTCAGCTGAAAGGTGAACTTCAGAGGTGACTTCACCACTGAGCTAAGAGGGTGTCTGGGGGCCATACTCTCGGGGTTTCTCCAGTCTCTTTCAGGCCAGTAAATCTGGCCTTTTTTTTTTTGTATGTTAGAATTTTGTTCTACATCCTTCTCCAGCTCTGTCCAGAACCCTCTGTTGTGATCCTGGTCAGACCAGTCAGTGGTGGTAGCCGGGCAACATGTAGCTGTACTGGACTCAGTCTGGTGGAGGCCTTGGTAGCTGTGGTCCATTAGTCCTTTGGACTAATCTTTTCCTTGTATCCTATTCTCTTCATTCTCCCTTGCTCCCGAAGGGATGAGACCAGTGGAGTATCTTAGATGGCTGCTCACAGGCTTTTAAGACCCCAAACGCTACTCACCAAGGTAGAATGTAAAACACTGTCTTTATAAACTGTGTTATGCCAATTGAGCTAGATGTTCCCCGAGACCATGGTCCCAACAGCCCTCCACCCAGCAATTCAGTGCCTCAGGGAGTTTGGATGTGTCTATGGAGCTTCCATGACCTTTCCTTGTACAAGTTGTGCTGGCTTCCCCAGTATTGTGTACTGTCTCACCCTTCACCAAAGATACCACTTATCTATTGTCTATTTAGTATTTCCCCCCCTACCCCTCCCATCCCTTGTAACCAACAAAGATTGTTACTTTTTTTGTGTAAACTTTTTCATGAATTTTTACAATATAGTTCTCATACAGTATTTGTCCTTTTGTGATTGACTTATTTCACTCAGCATAATGTTCTCCAGTTTCATCCATGTTATGAGCTGACGTTTTCTTTGTTCCTCTTACCTTCCTGTGCTGAATTCCTCTTGTTTGTGGATTTTTTTTCATTTCTTTTGTCCTTGTAGGTTTTGTTTTTACTGAGACTCTATGTTTTTACTATTTATTTTTATGAGTATGTTTGTTAACTTTCTTTGTGGTTACCATGAAATTTACCCTTATCTTTCTAAGTTTGAAGCAGTCTATTATTACCTGGTATCGCCTTGCCTTGCTCTCCATTAGAAGGTTCTGTAACTATACCATTTAGTCCCTCTTTTATTGTTCCGATGTTGTTGTCATTTACAGATTAACTGCTGTGATTCCCTGTTGTATCTTTTGGTTTTGGATAGTCCTTAAGAGTTCATTTCCTAGATTGGTATCTGGCTGGTACGATCCTGCATCCTAGATTCAGCCTGTGAGCTGAAGTTGTTTGTTCTCAGATCAAAGCACTCCCTTTAATAATTCTTGTACATTTGGTTTGGTTTTTACATATTCCCTGAATTTCTGTTTATCTGGAAATGTCCTAATTTCACCATCATATTTGAACAAGAGTTTTGCAGGATACATTTATCTTGGCTGGCAATTTTTTTCCTTTCAAGGTTTTGTATGTCATTCCATTGCCTTCTTGCCTGCTTGGTTTCTGCAGAATAATCTGAGCTTAGCCTTATTGTTTCTCCTCTGTATGTGACTTCTTGTTTTTCATGAGCTGCTCTCAGGATTCTTTGTTTGCCTTTGGTTTTGGTGAATGTGATTATGATAAGCCTTGGTGATTTTCTTTTGGGGTCTATCCTATATGGGGTTCATTGAGCTTCTTGGATGGTCAACTTTTCATCTTTCATGATATTGGGGAAGTTTTCTGTCAGCAGTTCTTCAATGATCCTCTCTGTTTTCTGTTTTCTGCCCTTGTTCTGGAACTCCGATCACTCGCAAATTTTTGCTTTTGATTGTATTGCAAATAATTCTCAGGGTCTCTTCATTTTTGTTTGTTCTTTTTTCTGAGTTTTCCTCAAACAGAATTGTATCCAAGTATTTGTCTTCAATTCCACTGATCCTGTCTTCCACCGCCTCAGCCCTTCTATGACACTGTCCATCTCTGAAATCTTGTTGTTTATCTTTTGGATTTCTAATTGTTGTTTTTGTATGATTTCTAGTTGTGCATTTATTTTGGCATTTTGTTCCTGCATTAGTTTCCTGAATTCTTCCATTTTTTGGTCTATATTTCCCATGAATTTTTCTGCCTTTTCCATGAATTTGTCTATTTTTTCTCATTTTTGTCTGCTTTTTGCTTCAACTCTTGGATAATTCTGAGTATTAGAGATTTGAATTCCCTGTCAGGTAGTCCTAGTGCCTTTTCTTCTACTGGAAAGTCATCTGGTATTTTATTTTGGATGCCTACTGGAACCATCTGGTCCTGTTTTTGTAAATGTTTCGATATTGTCTGCTGTCTTCAGAGCATTCAGTAGTTATTTTTCTAGTTTATTGATTGTAGATTTGTTTGTTTCGTATGACTGAGCAGGCGGGTTGTGTGTTCTTTGTTGTTTGCTCGTCTGTGGGGACGATACCTTTTGCTTCCTTCTCCAACTGGCAGGGTCAATCACTCAGATATGGTACAGCAGGGCAAGTCTAGCTGAAGAGGAGTTTCTGGGATGGGTTTTTTGTGACACTTACTACAGCCACCAGGGCGGGCCAGTAATCAGTGCAAAGCAGGTTCTGGTAGGCTGTGCTTGTACTGCTTGGTGGTGTAATGTTAAGCGCACAGTGCAGATAGACAAGATGGAGGGGGGAGATTGTGACGTGTGGAGCTAAGATGGGTATGGGAGAGAGGAGAGAGTAACAGGAGCCAAAAACATACAAACAAACAAAAAAAAGGAGTGCTAGGGGAGCTTGCCGTTTGAGTGGAGAGATGAGAGACTATGAAATGGAGAAAAACAAAAAGGGGAAGAAGAAAAAAAATGAAAAGAAAAGAAACAAAAAGAATGAAGAAATAAAAATTAGAAAGAAAAAAGAAAAGTAAAGCTCCCAGGGATTCCCACCAATGTGGCTACGAGGTCTGGGGAAGTTGTTCCCAGGTGTTGAAGTACAGCCTGGCTAGAAGGTGTAGAGGTGTCACTCAGCACCAGGTATTCAGGGGACAGGAAGAGAAGGAAAGTATAGAGAGATGAGAATCTGAGTAATGAAGAAAGACAAGAAGGGAGAAAGGGGGAAAAGAAAACAAAACAAATTAAAAAAAAAAAAAGAACAAGAAAACCCCTCCAAAAAACAGAAAAAAAAAACATGAAAAAAGAAATGCCCTCAGGAATCCCTCTGTGCATCTGTGCAAGTTGAGGGGGTAGATCCCAAGCTGCGCAGCACCGCCCGGCCAGAATGGGCCCCCATCTCGAGAAAAGAAAAAGAAAACAAACAAAAAACTCACAGCAAACAAACAAAAAAGCCCCAGGATCCCACCAGCATGGCAGCAAGGACTGAGAAGCAGTCCCACACTTGTGAGGAGATCCACAGCCTCTCAGGAAGAAGCAAAGATGGTTCATGGAGCCAGTCACTCGAGTAAAAGGACGGGGAGGCAGTGGGAGGCAAGGAAGAAATCAAAAGAAGCAGCAAAAAGCAATGCCAGCAGCCAACAAATGACACTCAGGGAGTCGGCCAGTGCAGGTGGGCAGAATCCTAGCAGCTGGTGCTTCCTGGCCAAGAGACTGTGGCTGCGGGAAGCAGAGGAGGCCGAGTGGGGATGAAGAAGGGTGGGGGGTGGAAAGCGAATATTGCTGATTACTGGTTATTCTGTCTCCTGCTGGAAGCTCCATGAAGCTGCTTTCTTGTACCCCATGTTCGTTGGTCTCTGACAGGAGTCCAAGATGGTGGATCTGTGCTGTGTAAGCTGATAGGGTACCTCTGCATGTATGTCCCTTCGCTCTCTCTTCTCTGTCAGTTTTTTCATTCCGTTTGGTGCTTGGCTGAGCTCTTTATCTCTTCATTTGATGCTTAGGGTTTCAGGACTGCTGTTTTCTCTGTTTGGCTTCATTTTTCAGATCTTTGCTGTGGAGGGAAGCTGTGGTGCTTCTGCCTAGAGCACCATGTTGCCGAAAGTCCTTCTTTCATCAATTTCTTGTCAATTTTTTCAGCATCCAGTATTTTAAAAGTATATATGTGTCTGTGTGTGAATTCATATATTTGCAAATATAGCATGTATACAATGGTTTCTGACTACTTAAAATGCTTAAATGATAAATTCAAGGATGCAATTTATTGGGGTCACTAACAAATCTCCAGACCCTAGCTTAGTTGCTTAACATATTGTAGCCACTCAGTTAATGTGTTGAATGAGTGAGTAAATACAATAACAATGCTTATTTATTGTAGAACATTTAGAATATACAAATTATTTAAAAAAATCCAAAGCACTAATAGTGCTACTATCTAGAGAAACCATCATTAATAATTTGTTGATTTTCCTCCCAGTTATATTTTTGTGTATAATTATAAAATGATTATTTATAACTTGCTTTTAGGTCACAGAAGCTCCATAGACACATCCAGAATTCCTGAGGGACCAAATTACTGGGCTGAGGGCTCTGGGGACCATGGTCTTGGGAATACCTAGCTTAATTTTCATAACATAGTTTATAAAGCAAATGTTCTACATTATGCTTTGTTGAGTAGCGTCTGGGGTCTTAAAAGCTTGTGAGTGACCATCTTAGATACTCCGCTGGTCTTACCCTACCTGAAGCAAAGGAGAAAGAAGAAAACCAAAGACACAAGAGGAAGATTAATACAAAGAACTAATGGACCACAACTACCACAGCCTCCACCAGACTGACCCCAGCACAGCTAGATGATGTCCAGCTACCACCACCAACTGCCCTGATAGGGATCACAATAGAGAGTCCCAGATAGAGCTGGAGAAAAATGTAGAACAACAACAACAAAAAAGACTAGACTTACTGGTGTGACTGGAGAAACCCTAAGAGTATGGCCACGGACACCCTTTTAACTCAGTACTGAAGTCACTCCTGAGATTCGCCCTGCAGCCAAAGATTAGACAGGCCCATAAAACAAAACAAGACTAAATGGGCACACCAGCCCAGGAGCAAGGATGAGAAGACAGGAGGGGACAGGAAAGCTGGTAATGAGGAACCCAAGGTTGAGAAGGAGAGAGTGTTGACATGTTTTGTGGTTGGCAAACAATGTCACAAAACAATATGTGTATTAATTGCTTAACGAGAAACTTGTTTGCTCTGTAAACCTTCATCTAAAGTACAAGAAAAAATAAATAAATAAATAGAATAAAAAATCCATGCTCATATTCCACATGGTTTATGAAGCTTTCTCCAAATTTCCCAATCTTAACTCCTATGACTGCCTACAGAAATGGCAGATATATACTCATTGGCACATGAACAAGCTGGCTATGCTTTTATCAAGGCTTTTATTATTAAAAAAATAATAATAATAACTTGCTTTTAAGCATAGCAACCTACTGTGTACATTTTACAGGGTCACTAAATGCCATTTAATGACATGATTTTTAATGGCTTAATAAATATTCCAATGTATGGATATTTTAAAGAAATTTATTTTATGATGAAAAATACTGTCTTATTTGATTCTAAAAAATTATTTTTTCAATGGAAACATGGCCAAAGAGGAGTAGAACATTGCTGTTTATTCTCCACTGAAGAACTTTAGATAATAATATGTAAATGTGTAGATTCTAATTAGTGCATTTGCTCACTCAAGCATCCAGTCATAAATATTTTTGGATGACTTACTATGGGCCAGGAACTATACTAATTACCCAGCATTTTATAATTAATGTTTCCTCTTGGAAGCAGTAGTCAGAGACTGTACTGATACACCTGGGCTGAAGATTTTTTCTTTTTCTTTTTTTCCCCATCAGGCACAAACCATGGCCAAAGTGTGAGGAACAAATAAAGTTCAAATATTTGCCTCAGAATTATTTATTATTTTCAAAGGAAACCATTTGTGTTCACTGACAGACTTGATTGTGGAATGTTTCTTTCTTTTTATACATCCCAGTGTGACAGCAAAAGTGTAATAATAACAAAATCCTTAAAACATTTTCAAAAGAACGTATTTTAGTTCTGTCTTTATCATGGTCTCATTGCATAAGACTATAACAAAGCCTAATGGAAAAAAACTTATAAGATATTCATTAACTTTTCTTAGTAATCAAACAGCGTTCTGAAAGTAGATCTTCTATAAAACTTAAAAAAAAAGTTGCATAAACTAGGGAAGAAAAAGAATTATAATTTAGAACATTCTGTTCTTAATAATTCGGATGATTTGAAATTATAATTAAAAGAACTGAGAAGGACTAACAGTACCATTTGGAAGTTAAGAAACTTCATAGAATCCAAACAGAATCATACTCATTTGATTCAATATTTAAAGTAAGGGTCCAAGATTTCTAGTAAAGTGTAATGTTTGTCTGAAGATACCCTAGCCCCTTCAGTTAAAACAGAGCTTAAAGTACTACTTTTTCATCTGAAGCCATGCCATTTATTAGCTGTGTTTTATTTCATAGGAAGTTTTATGAGGTTTCAAAGAGGTAATAACAATGAAACTCTTAGAAGAGTGCCTTCAGATTTTTTTTTTCCTTTACGAAAGGGTAGATGAGTCTGCAGTAAAATGGTGGATCTGTCACATGTGTTACCTAATTTATTTTTTGCAAATTTCTTGGGAAGTAAGTACAGGAAGAATGATGGACACAGAGAAGTGATTTACTCAAAAATCACATGACTAGTAAGTGGCAAGAGCTGGGATGGGGTCCCAGACCTGCTTGATTTGAAAACCTGGGATTATTTTACCCCAACAATTGTCTCTCACTAAACCCTGGTTTTCATCATAAACAGTGCAGTGCCATGGACTGCTTTTGTGTGGCCTTTCTCTCTATGGTCTTGTAATGCCTTGTGCAAATAAGTTAATTGTGGCCCACCAAGGGGATTGGTCAGTTTTGCCATCCCTCTAGGCTTAAAAGAGAGCCAGTTCCAGAGCAGGAGAGGATCTCACCACCACCAAGGAGAAAGGGCCAAGAGCAGAGCATAACCTTTGCACCCGGGATCCCTGCACTGAGAAGCTCCTGGAACCAGGAGACTGACAGAGAGAGAGAGAGAGGGTAACACTGAAGATGGCGAGAAGTGGTGGCAGAGAAACGGCAGCAGGAGAGACTGGCAGGAGATGGCACAGTGGGCAAGGAGGCTTGCTGGCAGAGTGAGGTGTGACGGAGCACTTACTGGCAGAGCTAAAAGAGTTGTAACACTTGCCTGAGCAGGGCAGAGGCCAGGCCAAGGGCCAGAGAGAGGCCTGCCTGCAAGCATGGCTGAGAAGAGGCTGTTCTGATGGAAGAACTATATCCTGAGCATTCCTAAACCTGAATTGTAACCTGTTACTTCTCTAATAAACCCTATAATCATGAGTATTGTCTGTGAGTTCTGTGTGGCCATTGTAATGAATTATCGAACCCAGCAGAGAAGTAGAGAGTGCTGTGGGAGGGATAGTCGTTGCTAGAATCGGTAAAGATGGTGGAGAGAGGAAGCATGACTGACCTCTGCCTCGTAGGAATCAGCTTTGGGCTGTTGATCTTGATTCTCGTGACCCCTTGTGAAGTTGGAAGAGGTGAGGTGATGTCTCTGCCAAGCCATTTTTACAAATAGTAACAATGGAGGTAGACCTCAATTGACACATATGTTAGGCTAAGAGGGATAGGCATTATAAACAGCGTAGTGAGGAGAGAGGCACTGAGGTGAGGTTGTAAGTTTTAAGAGGTCATCTGTACTTTGATCTTTGCTTCCACTACTTCAGTGAAGTAGCTCTCTGAGATGAGCAATGGTTTGAAAATTTCCAGTATCCTCCCTGGATTACTTGGCTAGTGCCTTCTAGATGTTCTCTTACCTTTCTGATTTTATTCTCTGCCTTTTCCTTGTAGAAATTGTAAAGTTATCCTTGACGTACTCACCTCTACTACCCTTTCTTATTTAGTCAGTTACTGAGTCTTATTTAATAGTGCTTCAAAAAATCTTTGTATTCTGTTCTTTCTTCATTGCTGCTGTCAATTAGAGTCTGAACTCGCTTCAGACTATCTCATATAAGTCTATCTTATATAGACACTTAGCACAGCCTTCTAACTTCCCTAAGCTTACTATCCCATTGCTGGCCATTATCTTCTTAAATCACAGTTCTGATTATACCAGTCTCTTTAAAAGTCACCACCTGAAAATGAAATCCAGCTCTGCAGAGTGGTATATAACACCATTCAGGCAGAGACATAACCAACATTTCTTGCTTCTTGTGTAGTGACTCATGCTAATTCTCCACACAGCTGTTCATTTGATGCTCTTGGTGTTCTTGAATTTGTCTCCATTGCTATTTCACTTAGCTGCTGTTCATGCTTTCCTCCCCTTGGAATGACCTCTGAATTTTGTGCTTCTGACAAATGTTTACATATACTCAAGTTCAAGCACAAATGCCTGTATGCTTCTACTTGACCTTTCAGATCTCAGTTACAAGTTAAAATAATAGTTTCATAATTTGTGTTAACATATTATTGAATAGTTACCACTCTAACAGCATTTACCACACATCATAGCATTTTGTTTAGTTCTAACTTGACTAAGAACTTCTTGTGAGCAATTACTAAATCTAAATACTTAGTATTATTTAAAGAAAATTTAGTTCATAATATAATACCTTGCACAATATCCAAAACAAAACAAAACAAAACAAAACAAAAAACCCTTTGCCATCAAGTTGATTCTGATTCATAGCAACCTTATAGCACAGAGCAGAACTGCCCCATAGGGTTTCCAAGGAGCAAAGCAGCTGGTGGATTTGAACTGCTTACCTCTTGGTTAGCAGCTGAGCTCTTAACCACTGTGCCACCAAGGCTCCAGTTTGCACAGTACAGACACTCAATAAATAGCTGCTCTTTAAGTTAAACAAGACTGTTTTCTTTAAGGTAAAACAAATTTATCATAGGGAAATAAGCAGAGAAATAGCATATGGATACAATAGCTCTATTTCCTAACTTTTAGCATTATTAAATAAATCAAGCTAGATTTATCTTTGGATTTTGTTTGGTGTGATGTACTTTACTTTTAAAAGATAACTTTCTTTGCAGAATTTTGAAGGCAAGTTTTCCAAGTTCTAAAGTCTGGCTATTCCTCTCCTATCACCTCACTCTTGTCACATTTATGAAACAAGAGGTGGTCTTGCATACTTTGCCTATTAAAGTCTAAATGTATTTAGAATGTCTTTCTCATTGATGAATACAGCATCTCACACATGCTTATTTATACTATCTTACAGCAACACTATTTTAGGTAAATATTATTTAAATTAAATTATTAATATTTAATCTGACTGTACCAGAAGGACCTAATGAATGAATCAAAATATTTTAAGCCAAGAAAAAAATAATAAAATAAAGCATTCTTATCCAAAATGTTGTCATAGCAGAATACTATTGTATAAAAATAATATGATGATGATTTTAATGGTGATGATGATGTTCACTGAAACTTTAAAAGATGCAAAGTCTCCAAACACGAGTAACAACCACTGCCACCACCATCGCCACTACCACCAGCAACAAAAGCATCACAGAGAGATACCAGTATAGACAAATACTCCTTTAAAACGTATTGTAATATAACATTCTAAGGCCCTGTGGTAGAATAGCAGCAATACACCTTTACAATTGTAAACATAATTTCCCTATATAATATTTGTCACCCTCTTCAACTCATGATGATAAATCATTGCAGTTTATCTTATTTTATATCCAGGTTGTATTTTAGAGTTCGAATAATTTTAGGAGAAGAAAGAAGACAAGAATTTTGAGAACCTTACAATTTTTCCAGTAATATCATTAATAAAAGAAATACATATTAATTCTTTCATTGAACATCTATTGTGTGCCAGGCACTATACTAGGAATTAGTTACAACATAGTAAATAACATAGACCACACCCACCGGGGAAAATACAGACTGACAACTAAAACACTGTGTGATAAAAACTACCATCAGGGTAGATACAGGCCGATGAGTTGGTATTATCAAATCATTTGACATCTGTCATGGATTGAATTCGGTCCCCCAAAAATGTGTGTCAACTTGGCTAGTCCATGATTCCCAGTATTGTGTGATTGTCCACCATTTTGTCATCTGATGTGATTTCCCTGTGTTGTAAATCCTACCTCTATGATGTTAATGAGGTAGAGTTAGTGGCAGTTATGTTAATGATGCAGGACTCAATCTACAAGATTAAATTGTGTCTTAAGCCAATCTCTTTCAAGATATGAAAGAGAGAAGTGAGCAGAGAGACGTGGGGACCTCATACCACCAAGAGAATAGAGGCAGGAGAACATGTCCTTTGGACCCGGGGTCCCTTTGCTGAGAAGCTCCTAGAGCAGGGTAAGATTGATGACGTGGACCCTCCTCCAGAGCCAGCAGAGGGACAAAGACTTCCCTTGGAGCTGGCATCCTGAATTTGGACGTTTAGCCTCCTAGACTGTAGGAGAATAAATTTCTCTTTGTTAAAGCCATCCACTTGTGGTATTTCTGTTATAGCAGCACTAGATAACTAAGACAACATCTAAAGACATTGAAGGCCATAGGAGAGTTTTATGCAATGAGTGACATGATCATATTTGTTTGAGCACATACCCTTGGCCCATCTTCAGCTTACCCCTTACAGTAATATTTGAAAACATTTCTTCCCAAAGTCTAACTTTTCCAAATACGTATAAAATCATTTATCTCACAAAATAGTTAGTGTACAAATTCATTAATGATGTGAGAATGTTGATAACATATATGTTATAATATTTAACAAAACAGGTATATTATAAGCAACATTAAGATCATTTCCAAGTATGAATTTCCTTCAGGTCCAAGTTAAGAGGCCAAGAAACATCTCAGACCATGAGGGGTTTCAAATGTCACTCTCATAATGATGTTTTGGAACCAGTCATACCAGCTCAGAAAAGCTGATTCTGTGCATCTTTTACTAACACTATTATCAATGAATAAGAGCCCTGGTGGTGCAACTCTTAAGCACTCCATGCTAACTGAAAGGCTGGCAGTTTGAACCCACATAGCAGCTCTATGAGTGAAAACCCTATGGGGCAGTTCTACTCTGTCACATGGGGTGACTATGAGTCAGAATTGACGAGACAACATCCAAAAACAACACGATCAATGACATCACATTGGAAGCTCAAAATCAGCAAATGCTACAAATCAAGTTTTGTTTTGTTTTTAATCCTTCCAGAGAACTGGTTTACCTGCACAGCACTGCTTAAGTATGCCTAGTAATAGGTGGTTGGATAATACATTTCCCAGAAAGATATGCCAATTCCCTCTGATTAGACAGGCCCACTTTCCATTCAGTTTGGTTGTCTTTTCTCCCATGACTAACGTAATGCCAAAGAATCAAAGATTTCTCCAACTCCTTTCATTAAGGGCCTGACTTAATTAAAATGAGTTTTAATTTTCAAATATTTGCAAATTTCAGTTCATCATCCATATTGTATTTATTATCTATTTTACTTATCCCAAACACAGATTATGACAATGTTTGGTAACTAATAATTCAATCTACTATTGACTACTTTCTTTCTTGTCATACTTAATAACATTTCAGGAGTTATCCTGGCAAGAGAACATTTCTAATAAGGCTGTTGTTATGTTGTATTATTTTTACTTTCATTAGTTTTTTTTTTTAATCACAAGCTGGCGTGTTTTATGAACACCGGGAGAGTTTCAATAGTCATTATGACCATTTATGTTGATTACATAGAATTTGTGATTGCTAAGCACATCTTTAATAATTCATATCGAAAGTAGAATTCCTCAGCTTTTTTTTTTTTTGTAGATTATAACATTTTAAATAATTCAACCAAATATAAATACTAGGTTACTTTCCCGGATACTTTATTTCACATTTAGTTACCAGATGATGAATATGAAAGTGACTATATAATTTGCTCATGGTGTGGAACCCATAAATATCATCATTCCAGTAAACAATCACATTTGTGATGGACAAATAGAGTATTTATTCTTTTTTTTTGAATTTTATCAAATGTCCTTTAATTTCATAGAAGACAATATGACACATATTGTATAAGGAATACACAATTATTTTGGAGCACAATTTCAAAGTGTATACAAATTGGAATACTGAAGTTAAACACTGGTGTACAGGCAGCATTTTTGAACTTTAGATAAAGTACATACAAAACTTGTAATTCAAATATTAGCCAATCTGAAAACTTTTACTTTCCTTAATATAAAAGTGATACTCCGAGTTGCAAAGTATTTTTTTTTTACTAAACAAACTATATAAACGTTTAAAATAATCACTAAAACTCAACATTAGAATTTATAAAGATTAGCTATAAAAATATATTGGCAGTCACTTTTCATACAAAGGTACCATTCACTACTTTACAAAAAGTCTCTAACATAAAATTGTATTAATAATTGTGCTATCTTTAGAATCGGATAAACTCTACATTAAATTGATTATAAAATTCTCTTGGAAAAACTTTGGTAAGCATGTTTAGAAGGTTTAAAAAAAAATCATTTCAAGGGCCTGTAAACATTCCATTCTACTGAAACGCAACAGAATACTATTGTATTTTCAACTGCATACAGAATATAGACGCAAAACACAATTTATTATATATTTGTAGAAAATTACCATTCCCAGAGTAACCAAAAATAAACTATTTAAAAGTGTCAAACTTTTAAATAGTTCTCTTTTCATTCTAATAAAAAATTTACAAAATCACAACTCCATTTAGGTGCCTTTTAGGACAAGGCATCAAAAATAATTAACCCAGTCTCAAAAACACTCTCAAGTCCAATAACCTTTTAACAATCCATTTAAAAGGCTTGACAATAGAACAAGTATATATAATCAGAATGCATAATTTATATATGTAGTTATGTAGTAGTTTTTCTTTTACAATTGTAATTTAGAATTTATTGGCAGAAAGAAGAACACACACGTATTATTGAAAAGGTAAATTTCAGGAAACAGTAAGAAATGCAAACCTTGAGGGTCAATTAATTTATTTTTTAAAAAATTCAATTTAACAAATTTTCATTTTATCTGCCATTTTTGTATTATTGACAACTATTGTTAATTTAGAAAATTCAGATTGCTGAAAGTTCACCTCCTGCGTCTTGAGCATGTTTAATTTTGACAAAGCTTCCAGTTGTGCCAGTAGCCTGTTTAAGGTCATTTCCCACTTTATCCTCTGACACCAGATTTCTTGTATATTTACCTTTGACATGCAAAAGCCTAAATAAAAAGTTCATTTTTTACCTTTTAGTTTACAAAACTCCATTAAAAAAAAAAAGAAATCCATCTAACTTTTAGGCAAGTCTACAAAGATATTTTCTTTTTTAAGAGTCAAACACTTTTTGGGAATAAAGATCCTTCAAAGTTTTTAACTCTTCTATTAGAGTTTGATTTTGATTTTCCAGAAAGGCAACTCGATTTTCCAGGCATTTCGTATACTCTTTCTTCTTTCTGCGACATTCTCTAGCGGCTTCTCTGTTTTTCATCAATCTTATTTCTCTTTTCAATTGGGGATCATCCCTCTTGGTTGTCTGAGATGTAAGAGTCACAGGAGAGGTCATTACCACAGTTTGTGGTAGTGAAGCAGCTGAAGGTGTGGTATGGATCTGGTATGTCTGCCTATCTCCTGATGCAGTCTGTACAACCACCTGGTTGCTGGGCACAAGTATTTGCTGTCCATCAGGTATCTGTGCGTACTGGAGAATTGTTGTACCTTGCTGAGTACTGCCTGAATTGGTCATGGTTAATGTCTGAAGCCCCTGTACTCCATCCGTGCCTGGACTGGCCAGCTGTAAGGCTCCATCTGGGGCAATGGCAATGTACTGTCCAGTGCTAGTCTGATAGATGGGAGTTGGAACAGACATAGAAGTGACAGTAGAAACTCCAGGGTTTTCTCCGTCTCCTTTTC
Source organism: Trichechus manatus latirostris (assembly GCF_000243295.1). NCBI lineage: Eukaryota > Metazoa > Chordata > Mammalia > Sirenia > Trichechidae > Trichechus > Trichechus manatus. The sequence goes on from NW_004444178.1 coordinate 2,700,182, forward strand.
TGCTCATTGTATCTTCAGAGGATAAGTCTTTCAAAATTTTTCTCTAAGATGGGTGCGGTGCTAGGATCCCGTGGGCTTTCTGTGAGGAGCCTATGCGGTCAGATGAGTCCTGAGAGTCCTCACTTTCTGCTAAGGATGATGCCTGTTGAGAAATATGAGAGCTATGAGCTCCCTGAACTGTTGAACTGCGCTGAGGTGCTGTCTCTGAAGTGTTATTCTTGTGGGAATCTTCCAGAATCAACTGTGGGTGCTGCCTCACCGCTGTCTGGGGAGGAAACTTCCAATCCCCCCTCCCAGGGTGGATCCGAGTTCACTACCCCCTCCCCCCACCCCCACGGCGGGCACGTGCCTCTTTCTAGGGTTCTGGTGGAGCGGGGAGAATCAGTGTCACTTAACAGCCAACTGTCCTAGGCTACCATTTCCTCGGCAGTCAGGGCGGTCACTGGCGGCATGATCTACGCCAGGCCAAGGGCGGGGGAGCGAAGAGGGGCAAAACTGAACGTAGGCACTTGGAGTATTCTTGGCAGAAGTTACTGAGCATGGAAAACATTACAGGTCTTTTGAGAATTGCAGGCTGGTCTGCATTTAATTTTTATGCAAATTCCAAAGCAAAATTATCTTTCTAAGAGCCTACCGTGCTGTTGTCAAGGAACCAACCACATTTATCATTTTTGGTTGGAGAAATGATATCTTGCCAAAAGCAAAATTAATTTGCCAAGTAGTATTCTGTCCCAACGCCTGTGGACTCCAAAAATATCATCTTTATCATGCTGAGAGGTTTTAGGTAGTGAAGTTGTCACAGTGTCTATGTGTGTATGGTGGGAAGGTTGTATTTGCAACATCCAGGAAAAAAAAAAAATTACGAAAATCAGCCAGGCTCATGGAACTCCATTTAAATACTCCTAGCTCTTGTGGCATAGTGGTTAAGAGCGCAGCTGCTAACCAAAATGTTGGCAGTTCAAATCCTCAAGTCGCTCCTTGGAAACCCTATGGGGCAGTTCTAGTCTGTCCTATAGGGTTGCTGTGTGTCAGAACTGGCTCGATGGCACCTAACAACAACAATAACAAGTTGATATTTAAACATTGTTATAAATTCTTTGAGGACTCTTCTCTGGGCTACTGATAATTTAAGAGTAATGTAACATAAGACTACATGTAGGTTTAAGAAAATCTGTGTTACTTGTTGGTCATACTTTCTAAAATAAAAAATAATCACAATGATTGTCTGTCTTAGGCTGGATTCTCAGAGAAGCAAAACCAGTAAAGCCCATAAATATCTATATAAAGAGATTTATATCAATGAAATGACTCACGTGTTGGTAGAGGCTGGGTCAGTCCGTGGGTCAGGATAGAGGCTTCTGATTCACATAGATGCAAGGGCTGGGGAATCCAAGATCCACAGCAGGGCTCTTGCTCACAGGCTGCAAAGATGAATGAATCCCAAGATAGCAGGCAAGACAGCAGGTAAGCTGCTAGCTCAAGTCCCCAGAACCAGAGGTCAGACGAATAGAAGCCAGCTGCAGGAATGCCCGCTTATATTCAATGCAGGCCACACACCCAAGGAAACTCCCTTTCACCTGATTGGCTACTCACAGCATATCCCATCATGGAGATAATCACATAATATCAAATCTCTTCGTGGAAGTGATCACATCAAATGACTGCCAAACCACTGAGAATCATGGCCCATCACATAGTCCTTCTCACATTTATAATAAAAGTAGTTACATGTGCTTAAGAGGATTTATTCTCCTGAATTTTATACTGATTCAAGGTGAAATTTCCAAATTTTTTGTTCACGTCATCTCATTTCAGGAAACCTCCCAACGTTATCACGTAACTCTCATACATCCATGTGTAAGATAAATGGCAACATTATCTAGATCACAATTCCCAAACCTTGCAGATCATCAGAAACATCTTGGGATTTTTTCAAAAAATTACAGACTGGACTAGCCTGCAGCAAGGCCCTCAGTCCCAACGCAGCCACCGCTGCAGGGACAACGGCCGCCTGGGGGTCCTCGGTTCCTCCGCTGACTCAGGATGCCTCACCTCCTGGTCCCGAGGGTCCAGGGTACAGGAGCCTCTGCAGTCCGTGGGCCTCGCTCTCCTGCGCCTACTCCCTGCGCAGCGCCACCTGGGCGGCCATGACGTGCTGGCGCTGGGGGATCAAGTTGTACTTCGCACAAGCGCAGTCACGCCAGCTGCAGAAGCGCTTGTGGCTCTTGAGCGCTGACACCACGCCCTGTTGAAGTATTTTCCCAAAACGTCTGTGGGCTTCATAGCAGTCCTGACTTCCTCTTCCGTCTGATTCCTCCATTGGAGTCGCCGCCTGAAGACTTGAGCTGGCGGGGACCTTGCCAATGCCCCGTGGCCACCGCTGCCACCTCCAGAGCCACCTGTGTCCTTTTCTGACGACCATTCCAGCTGGTCCATGAGGACCGGGGCTGCAGGTTGGGCAGCAGGCGTTTCTCTCCAGCAACAGCTGCGTCTTCTTCCTCCCTCGGTTCCTTTGCTTTACGATGAATAAGGAAGAGCTAAGAAGAATTGACACCTTTGAATTGTGGTGTTGGCCAAGAATATTGCATATACCGTGGACTACCAAAAGAAGGAACCAATCTGTCTTGGAAGAAGTACAACCAGAATGCTCCTTAGAAGCAAGGATGGCGAGACTATGTCTCACATACTTTGGACATGTTATCAGGAGGGATCAGTCCCTGGAGAAGGACATCATGCTTGGTAAAGTAGAGGGCCAGCAAAAAAGAGGAAGGCCCTCAACAAGATGGATTGACACAGTGGCTGCAACAATGGGCTCAAGCGTAAGGATTGCGAGGATGGCACAGGACCAGGCGATGTTCTGCTCTGTTGTTCATTGGGTCGCTGAGTCGGAACCCACTCGAGGGCACCTAACAACAACAGCAGTGGGTTTAGCAAATGTCCACGAATTATTTGCATTGCAAATGGTTAACACACTTATCTGCTAATGGAAAGACTTCTCAGAAGAAGGGTCTGTTGATATAAGTCCAAATAGTCAGCTATTGAAAACTTTATGGAGCACAGTTCTGCTCTGACATACATGGGGTTTGTCATAAGTTGGAATAAGCTCCATAGCAACTGGTAAGGGTGGACTGGCCTTAGTGATTCTCTTCTAACTAATAGAAAATAAAATGGGAAAAAAATAGCAACTTGACAGCAGAGTAACCTGGCATTTAACACTGTATTCAAGAGATCAAAGTTAACATCACCAGTAATAAATAATGATGGTATCATGTAACCCCTGATATGATGTGACGAGGGCACTTAACCTCTGTGGAATTCTTACCCAAAATACACAACCTGGTCTAACCATGAGAAAACATCAGACAAACACAACTGAGTAACATTCTACAAAATATCTGACCAGTACTCTTCAAAAATGTCAAGATCATGAAAAACAAGGAAAGACAGAAACTGTCATAGCTTGGAGGAGACTAACATGACTACTAAATGCAACATCATATCCTGGATTGGGTCCTGGAGGAGAAAATGGATATTATAGGAAAAACTGGCTAAATTGGAATAAAGTCTTTGTTAAAAATTATTAATAACTGAATAAATAAATACTCCACTAACCTCCAAGAAAAAGAAAGATACCGTTATTGCATTTCTCTCCTAATGGTTAAGAGCTAGGGCTGCTAACCAAAAGGTTGGGAGTTCAAATCAACCAGGCGCTCCTTGGAAACCATATGGGGCAGTTCCACTCTGTCCTGTAGGGTTGCTATGAGTTGGAATCGACTAGACAGCAGCATTTTTGTTGTTGTTGTTTTGTTTTCTGAAGGGATAGACCCTGGCTATGAGATTAGGGCCCCAGCTCAAACATTCACCTTCCTTATCTTTAAGAATTCTCCCTTTCTAATTGTTTTTCCTTATAATCTATTCTTGATTGTTGTGCTATTTAAGGTTATGTGTCAACTTGGCTGGGCCATGATTCTCAGTGGTTTGGCAGTTATGTAATGATATAATTTGGCAGTTATGTAATGATGTAGTTATCCTCCATTTTGTGATATAATGTAATCACCCCCATGATGTGATCTGATATGATCAGCCAATCAGTTTTAAGAGGAGTTTCCTCAGGGATGAGTCCTGCATCCAATATAGATAGGCATTCTGGGACAGCTTGCTGGCTTTTGCTCACTCTGGTTCCTGCATCCAGCTCTTCATCATCTGAGCTCTGGTTCTTGAGATTTGAGCCAGCATACTGCTCTCTGATCTGCTGATCTTGGATTCATCAGCCCCTGCAGCTATGTGAATCAGGAGAAGCTTCTAGCCTGACACCTGACCAATGGACTTCGGACTTGCCAGTTGTCATAGATTGAATTGTGTCCCCCAAAAATGTGTGTCAGCTTGGTTAGGCCATGATTCTCAGTATTGTGTGGTTGTCCTCCAGTTTGTGATATAATTTCCCTGTGTAGTAAATCCTAATCTCCGCCTGTGGTTAATGAGGCAATCACATCCCTGATTTAATGTAAAGGGAGTTTCCTTGGGGTGTGGACTGCACTACTTTTTATCTTACGGGAGATAAAAGGAAAGGGAAGAGATCAGAGAGTTGGGGACCTCATGCCACCAAGAAAGCAGCATCAGGAGCAGAGCACGTCCTTTGGACCCAGGGTTCTCGCGTGGAGAAGCTCCTAGTCCAGGGGAAGATTGACGACAAGGACCTTCTTCCAGAGCCGACAGAGAGAAAAAACCTTCCCTTGAGATGACACCCTGAATTTGGACTTCTAATCTACTAGACTGTGAGAGAATAAATTTCTCTTTGTTAAAGCCATCCACTTGTTGTATTTCTGTTACAGCAGTACTAGATGACTAAGACACAAGCCTATACAACTGTGTGAGCCATTTCCTTGAGCTAAATCTCTCTCTCTGTATATATATATATATATATATATATATATGTATAGATACATATACACACACACACATTTCACTAATTTTGCTTCTCTAGAGAACCTAGCCTAAGACAATTATGGTCACCTCTGTTCATCAAAAATATTTTAATAACTTTGAACTTCAAAGGTTATTTCTTAGACTGTCTCTTCCAAGTAAATTTGAAGATGCAAATAAATAACTGGGGGTAGTGACCTCAATCCCTCAATATTGTCCTCAAAATAGGACCTTGACAATCATATGTGTTCTTTTATCCCCCAGAAAAGTAGATGAGTGCCTATCTTACATTAATTTTTTTAAAGATCCAATTATTTGACTCTACCTAGAAAAAAATGCAACCTACCCTAAATTCTGTTGCATAGCTGAGAAGATAAAAATGTGTTTATAACTCTCAAAAATGACAGTTTTTCTACTTAAAACTTTTAACATGTAGTTTCCCTTATGACCCAGTGTTACACAGTGATGAGGAAAATATATTTTAGCATGAAAATCAAACTAAAAAGAATTTGTTTAAAATTTGCAGACCTACTCAAACATTATATGTGCTGTGAGAATGATGTTAGATAATTTAAGACTAATTCACTTTTGTCTTCAAATCTCAATTTCTCAGAAACTGTCATAGGAGTTGTTTCTATATTCTCAGTGTAATGGATAAAAGTTGTCTGCCCATCCGTACCTGATAGGTTGGATTATGTCCTTGTAATTTTATGTAATTGCCTTCCCATTTCTTCTTTTTTCCCTTTTCCTCCCACCTCATTCCTTTTTTCTCTGATTTAGCCAAACTTCCATCTCTCTTTGTCTTTTTACCTCTGCCCCTCTTCCCCCCCACTCCTCTTTGTTTCTCCTTCCTCTTCTCCCTTTCTTGCTTATCATTTCATTTTTCCTTGTAATCTATATCCTCTTTCCTTCATTATTCTTAATTCCTCTCCTCCCCATTATCTATCTCTTCTCCTCTCCTATTTCATATTCTTTCTCTTCTTCCTCATGAATTCTCCACCTCTCCCTGATCTCCTTCTTCTTTCTCACCTTTTCTTGTTTTCTAACTACTAGAATTTATCTTCTCTATGATCTATTTTTGAAAGTCAGAAATATTTCAGTACACTTAGTGTAAAATTAAATTTTTTTAACATTATAGGATGTAATGTTAAATGATCCTGAATACTAAAAGTATACTCAAAGAATATATTTCATTTAAAAAAAAAAGCATACCCTTAAAGGAATACAGACCCATATCTATTAATTTTATGAAATTGCTCTGCTTGGATAGAGAATTTACTGTCTTCAAAATCCTGCTCAAAACACCGTGGAAATACAGAGTAAGAAACAAACAAAACGATAATAACAATGGTCCTTTCATAAGGCAATTTATCACCTAGTGGGGACTGATTTGTATAAAATCTATCCAGATGGTCATACAAAGTGTTACACCTTGTCTCTCAATGTGCTTTATTTTGTATTTATGTATTGTACATATTGTTTCAGAAAAAAAGGAAATATAGATTATCATCACTCTATTATAATTATTATCACAATCTATTCAAAAAGAAAGGTCATTTCTTGCTTGTTGCTGCAGCTCCCATAGTCTTAGCCCACTGCCTACATACCAAATGAATCCTTACTAAGAGTCCTAACTTGCTATATCATCGTACCAAACTGGAAAAGAATTTGCATTACATAATTCCAGCACAAAGTCTTTGAACAAAGTCTTTTCACCTTCTGCAGGTAAAGGACAAAATTTAGGACTTCCTCTGGCTAGAGATGTGATTTTTTTTTTACTCTGGAGTTAACAAAGGGATGTATCTATCTGTGTCTTTCAATCTACTTCTGTCTGTGTGCTGTTTGTGAGTACTTCATTTTTTTCCCCCTTTGACGCCCAGAATTTGAGTTATGGGGGGATATGTGCCATTAAAATACAGATGTATAAAGGTCTCTATGCTGCACAGCATGTTGAGAATTGTCCCCAACTTGTTGAGACTTGTCACGACTTGTTTTTCCAAACCCGTTACTGATTGGCTTGTTTACCTGAATTCCTCCTTCCTTGCCCGAAACTTATTGTTATTCACCCAAAGCCCATTGTTCTGTTATTTGCTTCACTGTTTGCTGTATTGACTATAAAATAAACTCCTGGGACTGAAGCTGGGGTTTGACTTCTCAGAATGACTCTCCTGGCCCCACTCCTCTGTAAGAGTTGTGGCATTGGTTATTGTCTCCACCACCCTGACAACCGTCGCTGCTGCGACAGAGTTAAATCTCTGAACAAAGAGAGTCTCATTTAAATTGGTGTCTGAGGCACAGGTGCTAAGTTGGCTAGTAAACAGCTTCACTCTCTGCAGATGGAAGCAGTTACAGTGTCAAACAGGTCAGTCTCCTTTGGAGACCAGCAGAATCTACGGCAGAGCCTGCAGATGGAACCAAAAAGCTCAGCATTTAATTAGAGACAGTCTTCTACACTATATTGCCTAAATACCCCAATGTCTATACTGGTCGTCAATTTACAGCACAATTTTTTCCCATATATTTAGGACAAAGGGGTAGATTAAATTATCTCCAAAGTCTATTCCATATCTAAACTTCTTTTTTTAAGTCTATGAATACTTAAACATGTGAAATGAGAAAAAAGTAATTATCTGAGAAAAAATTTACACTGCATCCTCTTTTTGCCTGTTAAGACACAATTAAAGGTCACAACTGAGCGTTTATTCCCTAGATATCTATTATCTGCTGCTTGTTAGTATATATTGTCAGCGATGAGAGGCAAGGAAAGGTCCACTCATAATGCATTAATCCTTTTAATTTGTTTTTAACAGGGTATCCATTTGCTAAGGAATTGTAATATGAATATATATCTTGTAAAGACAGAACAAGGTTTTATTCCTGTGTCAACCAGTGACATCAAAATGTGCAAATACAGTTTTACTTATTTATTTTCCATTCATGAAATACTAATAGGTCTGTGACTGAGGTAAATATACTCAGTTGATCTTAGAATGAAGTCAGGACAAAATCATCATTTTTCTTCTATTTAAATTCATTATACTTTCTACTGTCATGTTTTCATTCATATTTCCACAGGCTTTCATTTATCATATAATCTGAAACCTTATTTCATGATGTTCATTTCCTCTTTCTTCTCCTTCCCTAGTCACAATTCCCACCACCATTGCTCTCAGTTTTCCTCAGACCAGAATTTTTTTTTTTCTATTATGTACAAAATGCAGCTGCCATGATTTCCTAGTCTGAGGGTTTCCATGTGACCTGAGAAATCAACCACACTGAAGACAGCTGGAGAATGTAAGAAAAGAAGGGAAAAGGCACCTGGTTTATCTTAATGACCCAACTTCCTTTAAAAACTCTGAGGCAGAGTGGAAGGAGCCCTAGAAAAAGAGATTTGTTAAGTTCTAACCAGATCAGTTCATATCCACCAGGCATTCCTTGGAAACTCTATGGGGCATTTCTGCTCTGTCCTATAGGGTCCCAATGAGTCGTAATCGACTCAATGGCAACAGGTCGGCAGAGTTTAACCAAATAGGTGATTTTGGTCAAAATTATTTAACTAATTTCTCTGCTATAAAAAATGAGAAAGATAATACCTAATTTGCAGAGTTATTGAGAAGATTAACTGAGATGTCGCATATAAAGTGCTTATCAGCCTATTCAGGTGATCATAAGCCATCCAAGTTGAATTTCTTCCTTATCTGTCAATAGTCTTTGAGGGTTTGGCTTAGTTCAAATGATATTGCACTAAAAACTGAAATGCAGATCTTGTCATATGTCTTGTACAAGGTCCCTATAGATGTAGAAGCAACTTTGAGGGTAGAAACAATTTCTTATTTATCACTCTGCCTACAGCACAATATGCTATATGTTGTAGGTGTTAAGTAAATGCTCTCTAACTGAATTAGTTATTTGTGTTGTTTATCCATTCAGGAAAATAAAAAGTACGTAGCATATATGTAGTAGAAATCAGTAAGTCTTTCTCAATACATATTTAAATGGAATATAATTGTTTGGCTTTGTGTCAAAAAGGAATTGACCCCCAGACACACTTTTAGCTCAGTGGTGAAGTTGCCTCCGAGGTTCACTGTTCAGCCTGGGAGTGGACAGCCCCGTAAAACCAAATGAGACTAACGAGGTACAGGAGTCCAGTGACAAGGGCCAGAAAGCAGAAGGGGACAAGGAAGCTGGTAATAGGGAACCCAGGGTTGAGTAAGGATATTGTTGATGTGTTGTGAGATTATTAACCATTGTCATAGGACAACATTTGTAGTAACTGTTAAATGTGAAACTATTTTGTTCTGTAAGCCTTCATCTTAAGTGAGAATAACAGCACAATTCGAAGAGCGTAGTCAATGTCACTGAACTGTGCATGTAGAAATTTTTGAAATGGTGTATCTTTGGCTATGTGTATTTTCACCAAAAAAAAAAAAAAGAGGTTGAGAAGTTAGAGGGTTGATATGTTGTGGGGTTGTTAACCAATGTCATAAAAACAACATGTGTACTTCTGTTTCATGAGAAACTATTTGTTCTGTAAGCCTTCACCTGAACTATGATAAAAAAAAAAAAAAATGAATTGAGCCACTTAACTGTATTTTATGTACATTATCAATTAATATAAACTTATTCACTGCCTGTCTAACTTTGATGGATCTACAAAAGCTTAAATCATCTTTTCACAAGGCTTGATTTTAAATTACCATATAATATTGGTGAATGCATAATGTTTTAATACTACTAAATTAAATATTTGTACAAACAACTTTGTTACAAATAAACATGTGCATTTCCTTTTAATTTTAATAGTCCTTAAGTCAGTGATTTTCAAATTTGGAAGACTAAAAGTATTTATTAAAAAATCATAGGTTGTAAATGAAAATGGAAAAATGGCACAAATGAGCTCTTTTGCTAAATTTAAGTAAATATATTTTTTATTTGGACCAATAAGTGTTACTGCTTTTTTTAAATTTTTTTTTTATTTTTCTATACTATGATTTAATTGGCTTTGTTTGAGGAAAGAAAAGACATATGCTTATTGCTGAAATAATTTTAAATTATAAAAATGCATATTTTAAAAATCTCCCAATAACCAACCTGTGGTAAGATAGGCACTCTTAACATTTTAATAAATTTTCTTCTTCAGTTGAATCTTTTCCATATTGCTCCAATGTCTATTTCCTGTGCTGAGGGAAGTATAGGGACAGAGAAGCAAGTAGGCTGTCCGAGAAGCCAACCAAACAGCCACTCACCAAACACCTCTGGATTTTCTGAGTGTTTTTCTTGGAGCCCCATCACACACACCCATTTAACTTAGACACCTGAGGAAGAAGTTTCTCAGTATAACATGACACTTCTCACAAGTTGGGGATCTTTGATTCTACCCTTATTCCTCTCCTTTCCATCTTGAGAGTCCTACTTGGGGACTGAAAAGAAGGTTAAATAGTAGCTAGTGGTGGTAGAACCAATTGGTTCTGATTGGCCAGCCCCCGATTATTGGTAGTTCAGTTTAGAATGTTGGGTTCCTGACATCTCATTGCCCTATGCTTGGGGCTACAGTTGAAATTATATGGCACCAGAGAAAGCCCCCTCAACATCCTATCATAATATGACTGTCATGGATTGAACTGTGTCCCCCCAAAATATCTGTCAACTTGGCTAGTCCATGATTCCCAGAATTGTGTGATTGTCCACTATCTTAGTTATCTAGTGCTGCTGTAACAGAAATACCACAAGTAGATGGCTTTAAGAAAGAGAAATTTATTTTCTCACAGTGTAGTATGCTACAAGTCCAAATTCAGGGCATAAGCTCCAGGGGAATGCTTTCTCTGTTGGCTCTGGAGGAAGGTCCTTGTAGTCAGTCTTCTCCTGGACTAGGAGCTCTGCGGGAGAAAGATGTGGCAGTCTGTTTCCATAAAGATTACAGCCTTGGAAACTCTATGGGGCAGTTTGCTGTGAGTCAGAATCCACTCAACAGCAACGGGGTTTGGTTTTTGGTTATATATTCTAAAATATAATTTATTTAGTGTACTTGTATGCTTTGAAACCAAGCAAAGTTCTGTAGCAAATAAAAAATAGACCAGATAAATACAAACCTGCTAGTATCCAATTGCCATGGATTGAATTGTGTCTCCCAAAAATATGTGTATCACCTTGGCTAGGTCATGATTCCCAGTATTGTATGATGGTCTACCATTTTGTCATCTGATGTGATTTTCCTATAAGTCGTAAATCCTACCTCTGTAATGTTAATGAGGTGGGATTAGCAACAGCTATGTTAATGAGGTAGGACTCCATATACAAGAGTAGGTTGTGTATTGAGTCAATCTCTTTTTAGATATAAAAGAGAGAAGTGAGCAGAGAGAAGTGGGTACCTCATACCACCAAGAAACAAAAGCCAGAATAGCTCATCCTTTGGACGAGGGGTCCCTGTGCTGAGAAGCTCCTCAACCGGGGAAGATTGATGAGAAGGACCTTCCCCTAGAACCGACAGAGAGAAAGAAAGCCGTCCTCTGGAATTTGGACTTCTAGCCTCCTAAACTGTGAGAGAATAAATTTCTCTTTGTTGAAGCCATCCACTTGTGGTATTTCTGTTAACGCAGCCCTAGATAATGAAGACAATGACTCCAACATTACAAGATGAAAATGTGAATTTTGTTTTCTTTCCTCTATGAACGATGAATAAATTAGGATTTTTTTCCCCTGTACCTCCCACTCATTTCCTCCATACGTCCCAGAAACCCAGGTTAATGTTGTCGAATTATTATTTCCTCATTAATTTCTATTTAAACAACAAATATGGACCCTTTTCAGTTTAATTATCATATTCATTGGACTAATTCTTTGTTAAATTGTTTTGAAAATTTCCCTATTCTAAAAGTCTTAATTCATGGAAGTCTGTCATAGCTTTTCCCTTTCCATCTTTTTTTTTTTTTTTTAAGTATTTTTAATTTTCCACCTTTTCTAACAAATCCCTGATTATAGGAAGAAAGCCTCTTAATTTTTCACTATTGCTATTCTTCAGGAAATAATATCAAAAGTGTTACTGCTTCTTCCTCCCCCATAGAGATTTATTGACTACCTGTTTCAATATCTGATACATGAGAAAGAAAAGGTCCCTGATAATTCTCATGGTTTATGTATTACTGAACTAATTCATTCATTCTTTGTTTTTAATTTACTCAAAACATACTTCCTGTGTGCTAATTTTACCAAATATATGCAAAGTTGTCTTTGCTGACAAGGAGCATACAGTACAGTAGAAGCAAAACAAAACAAACAAACAAACAAACAAAAAAACCCAAAACTCCAAATCATTGCTTTTTTTTTTAGATTTCAAAACCCACTTTTTCTGGCCAGTGTGCTGTCTAGTTACATAACATACAGGTTTCAGTGAAATGTGTCTTCAATAAAACCCTGTATGTGTTATTTACAATGCTCTTTAAAAAAAATTTAGGCATAAAAAAAAAACTAAAATATGGATAATTTTCAGTGGTTTTTATACTATTTTCCTTTATATGCACAAACCCTGCTCCTTTAAATTATCAAGACTTTTATAAGAAAATTAAAAAGCAAATTGTGCCAAAAAAAGACAAAAAAATTATCCACACAGGTGCTAGGCCGGCTTGAACTCAGTTTTAATACCATCTGGGAAAATGAGATCTGGGACCAAAAAAAAAAAAAAAATAGCCCCCCCCCCGCTTTTTTTCCCCTTTCTGAATAGCATGTGAGAAGATTTTGGTTAATATTTAAATACTTATGTATGTGAAGAGGAACACTATGAGCTGTTTCAGAAAGTCAAGCCACATCCTGAACAGTGAGGAAATTATTGTTTATGGCATAAAACCACTGCATGGAAAAGGGAAGATTTGAAGATATCAGTACTGTTTATTCCTCTACAGAATTTAGTAGCATCCTAGCAGTTATATTGCCTAGAAAATAAGTAATTTTTTTCACTTAGAAATTTCTTTCAAGATTTTTCCTTTTATTCAGTCAAATGCAAAAGAAGACCACAAATTGATTCCCTATCTCCAAACATCCCTTTCCTTTATCTCCTGGTATATACCGTAATGGGTTAGCTGTGACTAACACTGAGCAGCACAGTGTATTAAAAAATGAAATCAGTACCTCTGACTCTTAATTTTTCTTCTGGTGTACTGGATAGTAGTTTTTACAACCAAAAATATTTTTTTGTACTGTTTGGCACATAACACTAAAAAGATAAGTGCTTGATTCTCCCCTTGGGTACTGGCTCCAAGTATCTTTAATATGAAGGGAAGTGTGGTGTAATGGATTGCTTTTTGTGTGGCCTTTTTAGCCATGGTCTTGTAACTCCCACCCAGGTGATTGGGTGGGACTATATGATAGGGTAATTGTGACCCACCAAGGAGATTGGTCAGTTTTGCCATCTCGCTGGGCTTGAAATGGGCTACCCCAGAGGTGGAGAAGAGAAGAGCCACCACCTCTAAGGAAGGAGAGATCTGCAGGAAAGACCAGCAGGAGAGACCTGCAAAAGAGACCCACAGGAGAGAGCACATTGGGCTTCCTGGCCCACAGAGCAAGAAAGCTGAGTGCCTTTGGGCAGACTGAGGGCCAGGGAGAAGCCTATGCCTGACCCATGAATTTGGGACTTGCCAGCCTCCACAACCGTGTGAGCCATTTCCTTTATACAGTTTGTGAGTTCTGTGAGACGTTGCAGCGAATTAGCGAATCCAAAGACATGAGGGAAAGTACTGAGGGGAGAAGGAGTAGTTGATGTTAGAGACGAAGGAGTGGTACAGCAGCTTGAAAAAGTTGAACATTTGGGACATCTTTAACCTCCGCCTCATAGGAACCAGTTTTGTGCTGATCCTTATAAAAGAAATCATTCATTTAGGAATCATTTAAAATCTGTATCAGCCTGGGAATTCTTCTCTCCAGCAGGTTTACACCTGACAGTCTTGAAACAAACTCCTATACAAATAGAACAAAATTAATGACTATACACAAAGCCCGTTCATAGAACTGTACTTAGTGCCCCATGCTCAGTGCAGGATACCGGGAGGAGTCATCAATCTTTCTCGGTAGATAAAGTAATGTTAAAAGCCGCTGCTGTGACTATGACTTCTCTTATTGTGGGTACGGCTCAGACTAGAAGTGTATGTCAGCTGGTTCCTAAAATAAAGACTAACTCAAAAATCTCTTCTCCTCACCCCTCTGTGATTGACTGAAGCCTAAGGAAATTTTTCTGTTTGAGACCTATAATTATCACATCTCCAATCTCTCTCCTATTTTTAAAAAGATTATTAGCAGGGAAAATAAAATGCTCATGTTTCTGTTTTGCTTACAATCTTCCAAGAATTTTTCGAAGTGCTTTAACTTGCATTAATTCAGTCAACTCTCCTAACATTTTTATGAGAGAGTTAATAGTGTGATCCACATTTTAAAAGAAAATGAGGCACCAAGGGATTAATTTTCTCATCTGAGTTCATACATCTAGAAAATAATCTTAGCTTGGATTTGGACCCATTGGCTATTAGTCTTATTCTGGAGCCAGTGGTATCAGGACCACACAGTGACACACTTCTCAGGGTCGAGCAGTACACAACCTCCACAGCTATACATGGTAGTCATGAGGGCTTTTGACCACTCTCCTACATTACCTCTCAGAAAAATTGGGCTGGCATATATTTTTCCAGCAGAAAATTAAGATATATTTGTTTATTTGTAGCTATATAAATATATCAATTAAATTATATTAGTTTGTATGCAGTCTTTAAAAAAATCCTCAAGTCTAACTTTACTGAAATAAAAAATAATTAGCTCAATAATCCCTTTCAATAACTGCATTCAAGGTTAATTTTTAGGAAACAAGTGAATTTTTGTGGCCTATGGGATAGTGGGTAATCTTTCAATGATTATGCCCTCAAAGCATGAAATGCAATACAGCTGGAGATGACTGAATTAAAATAGAATCCTCATTCTTCAAATGATTGTCTCTAATTACTTTAAAATAGAAAATGCACACAGAACCACACCTTCTGGAAAATGACTTCCAGGCTTTTGTGGCCAGGTGCAGGGCCAGGTGCTAGTCTGGTCCTGGCCACAGGCAGGCCATGTTATTAGCCAACACCAACCTGCATTGCAGCACACCCTCAGAACAACATGGAAAGCTCCTACTACTGCAAATGCCTTTGCAAAATTGACTTCCAGGAAACATTCACCAAACTGCCCATCCCCATGATAAAGTATTCTCCAGAGGTATGATTTGATATAATTTGAGTTAATAATCTATGATTAGTAAGAGAAAACTTATTTCTAATAAAACATTTTTAAAAATCTTGTTACTTCTTAATGAACCTGCAATGCTTTTTTCTTCCTATCTATTTGAAACTGTGTGGAAAAAGATTATAGTTTTATTCCTGGATTAATTCTGCTGAGCCAAGGAAATCAGAGAAGATTAATTTTACATTTTAAATGGTCTTTAAAATGTATCTGTGAGGGCTTTGTGGTGCTCAATATCATTAACAGAAAGTCTTTTAATTGTATTATCTAGACATTTCTCTCAGTCTTGCCTACATTTCCAAAGTACCTGAGCTTAGCACCACTATGCAGAACAAGTTAGATTCTTATTTTTGTTTTGTGCACACGTTCATTTTATTGCAGTTTATCAAAATAGAATGGAGAATAGCTGTTAATTACCTCAACCTTTCAAACACTTCAGTCTTTTTTTTTAAATTTTTTTTTTATTGTACTTTACGTGAAGGTTTGCAGAACAAATATTTTCTCATTAAACAGTCAGTGAGCATATTGTTTTATGACATTGGTTAACAACCCCACAACATGTCAACACACTCCCTTCTCGGCCTTGGAGGACTTTTTTTGTGTGTGTGTGTGAAAATATACATAGCCAAAGACACACCATTTCAAATGTTTCTACTTGTACAATTCAGTGACATTGATTACATTTTTCCACTTGTGCTGCTATTCTCACTTTAGATGAAGGTTTACAGAACAAAATAGTTTCTCATTAAACAGTTAGTACACATATTGCCCTATGACAATGGTTAAGAACCCCACTACATGTCAACACTGTCCTTACTCAACCTTGGGTTCCCTATCACCAGCTTTCCTGTCCCCTTCTGCCTTCTAGTCCTTGTGTCTGGACTGCTGTGCCTCATTAGTCCCATTTGGTTTCATGGGGCTGTCCAATCCCTGGCTGAATGGTGAACCTTGGGAATGAATTCACCACTGAGCTAAAAGGGTGTCCGGGGGCCATACTCTCGGGGTTTCTCCAGTCTCTGTCAGGCCAGTAGATCTGGTCTTTTTTGGGTGTGTTAGAATTTTGTTCTACATCCTTCTCCAGCTCTATCCAGAACCCTCTGTTGTGATCCCTGTCAGAGCAGTCAGTGGTGGTAGCCAGGCACCATCTAGCTGTGCTGGACTCAGTCTGGTGGAGGCTTTGGTAGCTGTGGTCCATTAGTCCTTTGGACTAATCTTTTCCTTGTATCCTGTTCTCTTCATTCTCCCTTGCTCCTGAAGGGGTGAGACCAGTGGAGTATCTTAGATGGCTGCTCACAGGCTTTTAAGACCCCAGACACTACTCACCAAGGTAGAACATAGAACAATGTCTTTATAAACTGTGTTATGCCAATTGACCTAGATGTTCCCCGAGACCATGGTCCCTACAGCCCTCGGCCCAGCTCTTCAGTCCCTCATGGAGTTTGGATGTGTCTATGGAGCTTCTATGACCTTTCCTTGTACAAGTTGTGCTGGCTTCCCCGGTACTGACTTCCGTCTTTTTTTAAAAAAAGCAAAATTGTTTTATTTGGAATCATTATGGAAAATATGAAAAAAGAAATCAACACAAAACTGCAGATTACCTCAAAAAAAAAAATGTCTGAATATATCAATCCTCACTTTGGCGCTTGTTTTTCTCTCTACCTTGATTCTTTTATAATCGTTTTTCTCTCTGCTGGTGAACTCTTTCCTCTGGTATCTTCACGCCTCACTCCTGTCCTCACCTCCTTCAAGTCTGTTCAAATGTTAATACTTCCATAAGGTTTTCTCTGACCACCCAACTGAAAATTTTAACACCATGCATTCCTCTGCTTCCACAATTCCATGCTGTCCCAATTTATTTTTATCCATAGCACTTATCACTACTGGACAGTCAGAGTTTGTGTGTTGGTGACAGAAGATATTTTTGGTCTCCACTGGATCTAATGTAAACTCCGTGAGGGGGGCCTGTGTGTCTGTATGGTTTACTGTTCTAGCCTCAGCAATTAGAGCAATGTTTGTGGCACATCCTAGGTCCTCAATAAATATCTCTTCAATAAGTTCAGACCTTTTTTAAAATTATTAACTTAATGCTGTATCTTGAGTATTTTCTCATATCTCTAAATATCCTTAGTAAACATGATTTGTAATATCTGAATCCATATCTCTAGTCAGTCATATCATAATTTTTGACACAGTCCCACATTTTTGGACATTTAGTTTATTTTGAGATTTCCCCTAATATAAATTCTATGACAGTAAAAATCCTTGTTCAGTAATTATTTTTAATGATTGCCTTAAAATAAATTTGAAGAGGTGACTTTGCTGGTTCAAGGTGTATGGAGATTTTTAGTACATTGCCTGTTGCACCCAAAAAACGTTTTACCAGTTTTAATAGCCATCAGGGACGTATGACTGTTCTCATTTCCCAATATCTTCACTAAAGCTTAGTACTAGGAATTTTAAAAATGTTTGCTAATTTGATAAATAACACTACATCTCACTGATGTTTGAACAAGTACTTCATCATTATTGTTTAATTTCAAAATGTCAGTGGGGATTGCTGGAAAGGCAGAGAAGATCCATGGGTTTATTATCTTACCTGAGGCCCCAAGTTGTTATTTATGATGCCTCTAACAGGTCTGACTACACTGAGCAGAAGGCTTACATTATGCAGAATTGGCCATTAGTAAAAGAAAAAATAGCTATAGCCACTAAAGAATGTCTTCTCAGTTGACGGGCGGCATCTAGAGACATTTCAATAATTATTATCACTTCCTTCATTATGAATAATTTTTATTTCCAAAAATAAGACTATCAGATATACAATTTTAGATGATGGTTGATAGGCAAGTACTTTATATGCCCAGAAATGTTACTAATTTCCTTAAAAAAAAAAAAAAAACTTAAAGTAAGCAAGATTTGGTTAGCAAGATTTTTTTTGACTGCAACTTTTGGTTTATAATTAAATATTTTGAAAAATATTATTTCGAGTAAAATCTCTATGTTTTGAAATAAGAAAAATACAATAATTATTATAAATTATATTTTTATAAATAATGCAATTTGGCTAATGGTCTTGCCTTGCATATTTGTAGTCTTTTTGGCTGGCCCTTCCTTACGTTGGAGTAATTCCCTTCTCTATGAGCCTTGGCAGGGGGCAAGGCCCAGTTTCCATTACAGAAGCCCAGAAATCCAGATGCTTACTTTTCCCACCCACATTAATATTAGGGAACAGGTATGTGTTTTAGGAAGCCAATCTTGACCTGATTTCAACCCAGGACCTGATCTAAGATGGGTGATGGGTTATAGTAAAGAATCTCTCTTTGCTGTAGTGATGGTGTCAGCAGAAGTACCTCATTTTGCAGTGGTGGCAGTGGTGAAGATGTCACTACAATGTTACTAAGACATACCATAATTATGACTGTGGTTCCGGCTGCGTAGCTCTTCAGTTCATGGCCTGATTCTCTCTGAGTTTTCCAGGCTGTTTTATAAGCTATATCATAGTCTTCAAATAACCTGAACTTGCATACTAGCAATTGACCAGACAAGTTGTGGAATGACATCAAGGACATCATACATCAAGAAAGCAATAGATCATTAAGAAGACAGGAAGGAAAGCAAAGATAAAAATGGATATCAGAAGAGACTCTGAAACTTGCTTTAGAACATAGAGTAGCTAAAGCAAAAGGAAGAAATGATGAAGTAAAAGAGCTGAACAGAACATTTCAAAGGGTGGCTGGAGAAGACAAAGTAAAGTATTATAATGATATGCACAAAGTCCTGGAGTTAGAAAATCAACAGTGAAGAACACGTCCAGTTTTTCTCAAGCTGAAAGAACTGAAGAAAAAATTCAAGCCTTGAGTTGCAATATTGAAGGATTCTATGGGGAAAATATTAAATGGCACAGGAAGTATCAAAAAAAGAAGGAAGGAATACACAGAGTCACTGTACCAAAAGGAATTGGTTGACATTCACCCAATTCAGGAGGCAGCATATGATCAGGTACTGATGGTACTGAAGGAAGAGGTTCAAGCTGCACTGAAGACATTGGTGAAAAACAAGGCTCTAGGAATTGAAGAAATACCAACTGAGATATTTCAACAAATGGACGCAGCATTGGAAGCACTCACTTGTCTATGCCAAGAAATTTGGAAGACAGCTACCTGGCCAACTGACTGGAAAAGATCCATATTTATGCTTATCCCAAAGAAAGGTGATCCAACTGATGCAGAAATTATCAAACAATATCATTAATATCACAGGCAAGTAGAATTTTGCTGAAGATAATTCAAAAGCAGCTGCAGCAGTACATGGAGAGGGAACTGCCAGAAATTTAAGCTGGATTCAGAAGAGGACATGGAACCAAGCATATCATTGCTGCTGTCAGATGGATCTTGGCTTAAAGCAGAGATGTTTACTTGTGATTTATTGACTATACAAAGGCATTCAACTGTGTGGATCATAACAAATTATGGATAACATTGCAAAGAATGGGAATTCCAGAACACTTAATTGTGCTCATGAGGAATCTGTACATAGAACAGGAGACAGTCGTTCCAACAGAACAAAGGGATACTGTATGGTTTAAAGTCAGGAAAGGTGTGCGTCAGGGTTGCATCCTTTCATCATACTTATTCAATCTGTATGCTGAGCAAATACTCTGAGAAACTGGACTCTATGAAGAAGAATGGGGCATCAGGGTTGGCAGAAGACTCATTAACAACCTGCACTATGCAGATGTTACAATCTTGCTTGCCGAAAGTGAAGAGAACTTGAAGCATTTACTTATGAAGATCAAAGACCATAGCCTTCAGAATGGATTATACCTCAACATAAAGAAAACAAAAATCCTCACAACTGGACCAATAACCAACATCATGATAAATGGAGAAAAGATTGAAGTTGTCAAGGATTTCATTTTACTTGGATCCACAATCAATACTCATGGAAGAAGCAGTCAAGAAATCAAATGATGCATTGGGTAAATCTGCTGCAAAAGATCTCTTTAAAGTGTTAAAAAGCAAAGATCTCACTTTGAGGACTAAGGTGCACCTAACCCAAGCCATGTTTTCAATTGCCTCATATGCTTGTGAAAGCTGGGCAACAAATAAGAAGACCGAAGAAGAATCGATGTCTTTGAATTGTGGTGTTGGCGAAGAATATTGAATATACCATGGACTACCAAAAGAATGGACAAATCTGTCTTGGAAGAAGTACAATCAGAATGCTCCTTAGAAGCAAGGATGGTGAGACTTCGTTTCATATACTTTGAACATGTTATCAGGAGGGATCAGTCCCTGGAGAAGGACATCATGCTTGGTAAAGCAAAGGTTCAGCATAAAAGAGGAAGACTTCAGTAAGATGAATTGAAACTGTGGCTGCAACAATGAGCTCAAGCATCACAAGGATTGTGAGGATGGTGCAGGAGCGGGGGGTGTTTCCTTCTATTGTACATAGGGTTGCTATGAGTCGGAAACGACTCTACGGCACCTAACAACAACAGTCTTCAAATAATTTTCTTTTCAACCTGAATTAGCTAAATCCATTTCTGTTGCAGCAGCTAATAAGTCTAACTGAAACAGAATTTTAACCTAAAATTAAAATGATTTATCACTGCAAACAGGTAACGGAAGGTGTGTGTCTCTGATGAACACTTTCATCTAACACAAGGTTAATTGCTTAAAGAGAACTCTGTTAAGTAGGGTAGTGAAAATAGGGTATCTATCTTTTCACACTAAAAAGATTAATTACAATGATAGTTGGAGGTCACATCTAAAATGACTAAGAATTACTTTGAATAATAGGTGCCATTTTGAAGCCTTGACAGGCATTCTACTCACGTGTATGTGTGTCCATGTCAGAGACTTATATCTACAAAACATGCTTCTACTTTATCATGTCATCAAGAGTTTACTGCTGTATCGGTTGGGTCAGAATCACTTATACTCACAATACCTTCCTATACGCGTATACTGAAACTGTATTCTAGAGTGTTTAGTATTTCTTGCTTTATCTAAAATGTAAACTTTAGTGATTTTATCTTTTCCTTTTTTGCCTATATTTTATGTATGTATCTTTCCTTGCAGTCTTAAAATACAAGCAAATTTGCCCCCTACTTCAAATGAGGTATAACCCTTAATATTGCTTTGCTGAAATGACGCTCATCTCCACATATTTCTCCTCCTTAGTGAAGAAATTAACATGGAATCACCTATGGAGATTTCCTAGGCGAAAACTTCTAAAGTAGGGTTCTGGAAAGGCAAAGATTTTGCTAGAGATTCTTTTGTATCCTGTGCGAAAGCCTGCGTTGCCAGAGACATTTTATTTATGGCAGCCTTTTAGAAGATAAGAAAAAGAAGTTCTCTGAGCTTTTGTGACTGATAACATCTTCAATTTGTCAAAGCATTCACTTGCCACTGCAGCAGAGCAATTCTTATTGATAGGCATTAAGGTCTCATTAGAATCGACCTTATGATCTCTGTGACAAACTACATTTTTGTGTGTGTCTGATTTACTATTTGAAATAGAAAGTTTCTGGTAGAATATATGTCCTATTAATAGCCAATATTTTTTGTATGCTTATTCTCTATGAGGCACTGTATTGTGTGTATCGTGTGCATAAAATTATTTAATTCTTGAAATTTCTATGAGATACATGATATTATGGACATTTTAGAGGTAAGAAAGTTAAAATTTACGGAAATTGCCTAAGGTCCAAAATTTGTGTCTTAAAATTTTTTAGCATATTGTCTTCTCCAAGTAATCAGTGAAATTGGCCTGAAAACGTTAGGAGGCTCTAGGGAAAATCATGGTCTGTAGATTGGCAAAAGTCAGGAATTGCTACTGCTATGTAGAATGAGGCACATGTATTATGAATGGAGAGTCAGCATTATGGCTATAATCTGGCAACCATCCTTATACACCGCTATTAACTATAGCTTAAGTATCACCAGGCTTCATTACCTGCTGACATGACGTCCATTCTCCTAAGCCTTGTATCTTAAGTTATTCATCATTTAATTCCAATCTACTTTTATTTAGCTATCTACTATTACCCCAATATATACCCTGTATTCCAGCCCAAAATGGACTACTTGTTCTTTCTCAAAATGGTTTCTGGACCTTGGCTTGGGTGAAGTTTCCATTCTCCATTTAACCTGTTCTACAATGTGTAATTAAATCTTTTGTAACCTTTCCAGATCAAATTGAGTTCTTCCTCCCTGAAACTCCATGTTATATTCTGTGGGCCTTTCTTATGGTCAGTACTAAGCTTAGCTACTTGTGCATTGTCTTCTCTCTCCTTCTAAGTTTTTAAGCTCATCCTTTAAACTCATTTTCCCTGGGCAATAGCCCGAATACCACGTGAGGCTATTTTCAAACTGATGACTCAGGTCTCAATTTAGCATTTGAACACAGAACTATAACTCCATTGAAGCCAAGGTCATAAGAACTAGTTTCAGAGTAACTCTTATACATAATCGTGCAAGAATCACATCAAATGGCAATTTTTAAATTTTTACGTTTTCTCATATATTTGGAAACATATTTTCTTTCAAAAAAGTCCTTTTCCTCTGTTATTTGTTGCACTCCACAGTGCACTCTCCTCCTCCACACTCTTTGAAAACTTCTCTCAAGCCCTAGACCACACACCTCTTGCTTTCTTCCTCTTTCTCTGTCTTCCTGGTTCTGCATTCCAAAGCCCAAAGCTATCTGCAGTGGCACCAACCTCATTAAAGAATGAGGAGGAAAAGAAACAGACTGTATCAAATCAAAAGCTTCTCTACAAGGTAAAGAGGATAGCCTAGAAACATTCTTATGTTAATAAATACAGTTTTGTTCAGGAAATATCAAGAGACTCTAAAGTCCTAATTAGGGAATAAAAAAGCTTTAGAATAAAAGGTCACACTTGGTGAGTTGTTGTTAAACGCCATTGAGACGATTTTGATTCACAGCGACTCCATGTGACAATAGAATTGCTCTGTAGGGTTTTCTAGGCTGTGATCTTTACAGGAGCAATGGCCGGGTCTTTCTCCCATGGAGCGGCTAGATGCATTCAAACTGCCAGTCTTTCAGTTAGTGGCTGAGTACTTACCCATTGTGCCACCAGAGTATAGATAAAACAATAAAACATGTCAACACTATGACAAAATAACATCTCATATTAGAACTTAGGGTCTTATGTTCTTTTTAAATAGACATAAATGTTTTGAACATAAGATCAGTGTTGGCATGTTCAAAAAACTGCTAACTAGTATCATCAGAAGATACTGATAGTTGTCACTGAACAATTAGAGTCTGTACTTTATCCTTTTGGACCCATAACCTTTCTCCAGGAACAACAAAGAAATTAAGATATTTGTGGAGAGTACTCACACTTGCAAGGCTCAAGTAAAAATGAATGGAAGTCCCATACTGAGGCCTATTCCCCTTGTCATCCTATTCCATTTCTTCTGGGCATCCAGACAAGGGCCTCAGGGGTGTGTACCTCTAAACTGCCCCACAATCAATTGCCAGTGACTTGGCCATCCATAAGGCTGGAGGTGTGCACTGTCGCAGCGAAGCTTGCCTTCTCAAGGACAGACCCAAAAAAGATTTTACAGAACCTGGAAATGGGCAAAAGGCCATTTGGGTGGGGAACTGGAGTGTCCTGTGTACCTGTAGCATAATCTAGAGGAGGAGGGGCCTCTGGTTAGTTATGACCTCTTGGACCCACATGCTTTTCACCCTGGGGTGCAGCTTGTCAGTTCAAGAGTAATCCAATAAACAAACAGTGAGTATTTTATAAAGGAAAAACATAAATTGACTTTATATAATTAAATTATTTTTAACTTTAAAATTGCATTTGAATTAGACCTTTACTAGCAGTCATTTCCATTGAATGCCTACCTAGATTCTGAAAATTAGCTTAAGTAAAATTTATTTTACAGTGTTCTTGGACTCCCCACATCCTCTACAATTATATAGAGACAAAATAGAACTTCATACTTTATAGGTAGGTTTTTCAAACCCAAAACAACTATCGGTTTTGTGACAGTAACCAAGTTACTTAACGCATCTGTTCCTCAGTTTCCTCATCTAAGAACTAGAGCATTTTTTTCCTAACTATAAACACCATTATTTTAAGAAAATGGGTGATGTAGTATAAGACCTTTATAAAACGTGTTCAGCATCAAGCAGAAGTTCATTACCTGAGTAGACGCCTTTAAACTAAATCTCAAGTTGAAAAAAGAAAATACAGAATCAATTTTAATTTTGGAAGTATTCTCACTGAGGATGATGAGACTTTTCTAATTAAAATAATGTTGGGCATGTTTACTTTATGGAAAGATCTTCCCTCAAAAAACATCAGTAGTTAGCATGTAAGTACTCAAGGTTCCTAAATAGCTAGAATCATTTTATTGGGTATTATAGTTCATATATTCTTTCTGTGTGTAATTCATGGCTAAATATAACATTTCACCTGTCAAAAGCTGAAACTGATTTGTAACGTAGAAATCCATTTCTCTTCTGTTGACAATAAATATTTGTCTAACAGTCTCTGACCCAGGGGAAGTCATCTACCTTCTCTGTTTCAGCTACCTATCTCTAAAGCAGGAAAAATGAGGGTTATTCTGTACTCAATGTGAAAACTGCCATTAAGATAAATTATCAGAAGCCCCCATGACACATGAAAATTTTTGAAGAAAAATGAATCTACCAATTTTTTTTGTTTTGTTTTATAGTTGTTTCTTTTTATCCCCTATTTTTTTTCCTTTTCTTTTTTTTGCAGGAGGGTGGGGGAGGAGGATTATTTAAATAATATTTTAAAATTTTACTTTGATTCTCATGTTAACTTTGTAGCTTTTCTTTTTTGTACTTATTCATAGTGGTTTTCTTGTAAAGTGTAGTATGCATAATTAACATAGTACAATCCACTTAATCATATGATGCTTCAAATAAAACCCACAAATATTGCAATCTTAGTAGACACAAATCTCCCATTTCTGTTCTTATGTTTTAGTTGTTATGCATAGTACATCTATATTACTTTCTAAAGCCTACAGCACAATGTTATAAGTTTAGTTTTAAACTTTTATATGGTTTATAACAAAATTAAAATGAAAAATAATATTTTTTTAAATTTATCTAAATTTACCATTTTCCTATGCTCTTCATTCTTTTCTTAGGATCTGAGTTTGTATCAAGTATCATTTCCCTTAAGCCAGAAGAACTTCCTTTAGCATTTTTTATAGTAGAAATTTTCTGACAATAAATCTCTTAGTTTTCTTTCATCCAAAAATGTCCTTATTTTGTCTTCATTCTTGAATGATATTTTTTTCAGAATATAGAATTTTAGGTCAGCAGTTTTCTTCTTTCAGCAATTTAAGATGTTGTTCTACTCTCTCCTGACCCCCATGGTTTCTGATGAGAGATTAGCCATTAATTCCCTTCAGTTAGGTATATTTTGTTATGTTTTCCTTGCTGCCTTCAAGATTTGTTCTTTACTTTTGATCTTCATTTGACCATCATGTACCTTTGCATTAGTTTCATTGTGTTTTTTACACTTAGTATTTGTTTAATAACTTGTATCTGAAATTACTGTCTTCTATCAAATTTGGGAAATTTCTGATATTATTTCTTTAAATATATTTCCTGTACCATTTTTTCTCTCTCTTCTGGGATTCCAATTGCATGTACATTTGACTTCTTAATATCGTCTAACAGGTGCTTGAGGTTTTGTTCATTTTTAAAAAATAATTTTTCTCCATTCCTCACCTTGGCTCATTTCTATTGATCTAACTATAAATTTACTCTTTCCTCTACCACATCAATTGGGCTGTCATCCAGTTTACTTTTCATTTCAAAGTTACATTTCTCAGTTCTAGAATTCCCATTCAGTTCTTTTATATTATTTCTTTCTGCTGAGACTTTCCATTCATCTACTAAGATTTTCATGCATTCAAAAAATGTTTTGTTTTACTTTATTGATGATAGTTTAAAATCTACTTTTAAATACTTACCTGTTATGTTCAATATCTGTTTCATGTGAAGGTCAGAGTTGATACATTTACTCTCAGAAATGTTTTCCATTTTCTTGGTAATTTTTATGTCAGGTGATTTTGAATTGTATTCTGTTCAATTGTAGAGATTCTGGCTTCCAATATTTTTCTGTGATGAGAACTGCTTTCATTGTTTTATCAGGTAGTTTTCTTGACTAGGTTGAAATGTAAACTCTATTTTCTATGCAACAACGTCCCTCCCTGTTCATATTTGTTGTCTTAAGTTACTCTCCTTACAGTCTGCTTCATTTGTGTATGGTTCAGGTTCAGTCAGAGATGTGGACACACTGAGTTAGGGATGTTGCTCTGATTCAATCTCTTTCACGATCCGCCCACTCTCTTTGATGCTCATGTTTTCTTGGCTTCTCTTCTGTAGTTCCTCAGGATATAAAGACTGCAGTTTTCCCACATGTATTCCCTCCTCCTCCACCAAAATGTATCTGCCATATGGCCTGTGCTTAGCCTCAGGCTAAAAGTCAAAGAGATAGGATCTAAGTTCTCTGTCTGCCCTCCTCCAAGTGAGTGTGCCTTCCATCATATTTTACCTGCTTCTGTGGCACAGTAGTTAAGAGCTTGGCTGCTAACCAAAAAGTTGGCCGTTAAAATCCATCAGCTGCTCCTTGGAAACCCTATGGGGCAGTTCTTCTCTGTTCTATAGGGTTGCTATGAGTCAGAAAGGACTTAACGGCGATGGTTTTGTTTTTTTGTTGTTGTTCACTCTCTAGATCGTAAAGGCATCATCTTCCATCTACGTTGCAATATTTTTTCTTTGAGTTGCTTTGAGTCTGTTTCATGCATACCTGGTTCAGGGTCAGAGATGTAGAAAATGTTTGGAGCTACCTTCCCTGACTTTTTCCCTTCCGGAATTTTCCCTCCCTCTTAGCGTTCATGGTTTGCTTGCTTTGCTTTTCTTTTTCAAACTGCAGAGAAATTGTGAAATGCACTTCTTGCCAAAATTGGTTTTCTTTTGTTCCCTTCCAAGTATCTACAGGTAGTTACTTTATGTATTATGTCCAGATGATGTCATTTGCTAAGGTCTTAGTCTTCAAAACCGAAAGTGAAAACCAAATTAGATTTTTTTTTTTTTACAACTTCGTTGAGATATTATTGACATACAATTAAACTCACATAATTAAAATGTAATATTTTAAGTATGTGTTTGCACTTGCGGAACCATCACCATAATCAAGATAATGAACATTTCCATCACCCCTCAAATTTCCTCCTGCCACTTTGAAATTACTCCCTCCCATTCAACCCTTCTCCAGCCTCCGCACTCAACTGCCTTTTCTCCAGCCTCCAGAGGCAACCATTGATCTATCTTCTATCACTATAAATTAGTTTGAATTTTCTAGAATTTTATGTAAATGGAATCATGAAGTATGGCCTGCCTTTTATTCGACTTCTTTCACTCAGCATAATTTATCGTGGGATTCATCCATGTTGTTGTGAGTTCCTTTATTGTATTTTTAAGTAGTAAGTATTCCATTGTATGGATATACCATAGTTGGTTCCTCCAGTTCCTTTTGATGAATATTTAGGTTGTTCCAAGTTTTTAAACATTTCAAATAAAGCTTCAGTAAGCATGCATGTACAGTTCTTTGTATGGTATATGCTTTCACTTCTCTTTGGTAAAAAGCTAAGAGTACAATTCTTGGGTTGTATGGCAGAGTATATGTAACTTTTTAAGAAATTGCCAACCTATTTTCAAAGTGATTGTACCATTTTATAACACTACCAGCAGTGTATAAAATTTCCAGTTCCTTCATAACCTCACCAACACTGGATATGTTGTCTTTAATTATAGAAATTCTAATAGGTGTGTTGTTGTATTTCACTATAATTTTAATTTGGATTTCCCTAATTAATAATAATGTTGAACATCTTTTCATGCAGCTTATTTGTCATCCATATATCTTCTTTGGCAAAATGTTTGCTGAAATATTTTGGTCAGTTTTTGTTGTTGTTTTGTTTGCTTTCTGTTTTCTGTTTTCTTATTATTGAGTTTTGAGAGTTCTTTATATGTTCTGATTAAAAGTCCTCAAAGCAATATATGAGTTTGAAATAGATTTCTCCAAGACTGTGGCTTGTCTTTTGATTTTTTTAAAGAACATCTTTCAAAGAATGGACTTCATTTATTTTTTTTATTTTGTTGAAGTTCAATATTTTCAATTTTTCAGTTATATATCACGCTTTAGGTCTTACAGTTGGAAATCTTTGCATAAACTAAGATCAGAGATATTTTCTCCTATGTTTTTTTCCAGAAGTTACAGAGTTTTGTGTTTATACTCAGGGCTATGATCCATTTTTAGTTATTATTTTTATATGGTGCGAGATAGGATTATATGTATTGAAGTTCTTTTTTTTTTTTTAACACATGTTCTTCAACGGTTCCACACTCTTTATTGAAAAGACTATCCATCTTGATGAAATTTCTTATGTAACTTTGTAAAAATCAGTTGTCCAAGTATTTGTGACTATATTTTTGGACTCTCTATTCTATTCCACTTATATATTTGTCTATCTTTATGCCACCACCACATTCTTATGACTACTAAAGTTTTTTAATAATGTTTGACATCATATCAGATAGTTATTCCTCCAACTTTGTTCTTCTTTTGCAAAGTTTATTTGGTTGATCTAGGCCCTTTGAATTTTCATAGGAATTTTAGAATCATATTGCCAATTTTTACCAAAAAGACTGGCAGAATTTTTATAGGAAATGCATTGAAACTGTATATCAATTTGGTTTCAAAATCTTTAGTCATTTTGTTGTGATAGTAAACTCTGTTGAGATGTTAATTCTTAATCTCTTTCCTTACTTCTTTCTTTTCTTTCTTCCTTTTATTGTTTCTTATATATTATTTTGTGGGAATATTATAGTTTATTTTACTTGAGCCCCTAAATGGAAATCTTTCAATTAGATCAGCAAGTAACCATCGTTTTCAAAACATTTAAATTATTCCAGAAATCATTATATATATTTTCTGAACTATAAGTGTCAAAATGAAATTATTAGTCCTGTTTTCATTATTATATTTCATTTTTTCTGCAATAATACTAGCATTTAATAGGATCCTGAAAATTTATGGAGTCCTGGTTGCACAGTGGTTAAGATCTTGGCTGCTAACCAAAGGTCAGCAGTTCGAATCTACCAGCCACTCCTTGGAAACCCTATGGGGCAGTTCTGCTCTGTCCTATGGGTCACTATGAGTCAGAATCGACTCAACGGTACTTGTTCATCTGTAGCCATAACTGAGAAAGAATGCCAAAGCATTTTATCTCTATCTTCTTTCTCTCCCATTTCCTTCTGTAGGACATTTCTTCGGATTTGCTCCATCATCCATATTTAAAAATATAAAAACACTCTTCCAACTATAATTAAAGCCATGACTTCTTGGTTTACAAAAATTTAAAGAATTAAATGTTTACTTTAATCATTCACAATCAGATTGCTAAAACTGCTTAGTAAATCATATAAAAAAGGGATGATCATCTAGGTTAAATTAAACCTCCAAATCTGAAGGAGTGGTGATGAAACAGACACACACATTAAAAACAATCTTGACTTCTAGAGGTGGTTTATTAAATGTTAAAAGCTGGGTAACTGCAACTGTGATTACTGTAATTGCTGTCTATATATTCTCATTTCTAAACTCCACAAAATTTCTTTCACATTATACTTTTGCTCATATATTAAAATGAGCAGTCCATTAACAGTTTAATGTAAAGTTCGCTTTTTAGGCCTTAAACTTAAATATAATGAATCCTCTACAGATCTTTTTTCTGACCCTGAGGACCCTTTTGGTCCCCTCAGAGAAAGAGAATTTCATTTGTTCATCTCATTATAAAAATTAACTATAAGCTATTTCTATTTCCTCCATCTCTCTTCTCACCCCCACCCTTACCTTTTAGAAAATGCCTTCAAGTCTTCCTACAAGATGAGTTGAAGAGATTATAATTATTTGGTTGAAATAACATGTTGTATCATCTGTCCACTGCCAAGCTGGGTTTTCCTTTATTTTTTGTTCCAAATCCCAAGAGAATTTTTTCCTCTCATGCATATATACATATCCACATCTCTTTCCTACAGGCTGCACAGGCTACTTCCAGGTGACCACGAAAGTCACAACTTCCTCTGATTCAGGGCATGAAAGGCAGTCTACATAAAGGTAGAACCTTTCTACTCTGAATGAATTTCTCTAATTCTATTGTTTTCATTTTAAAAATAAGGCTCCTTTTGAACAGAACTTTTTACCTTTGCTTTCCAAACATCTGAGACAGACTGGCAGTTAAAAAAAAAGAATATATCTGAATAGGCCAAGCTTTTAATGATTTAAATATTTTTCTAAACAAGTAGTTGATAGCACCAGAGAGATTCTTACAACATCATGGGAAATTGAGATATCTCTTTCTACTCTAGAAAGATTAAGCTAAATTTTCAATCAAAATGATCATCTGAACAAACTCTAAAGACAATTTTCTCACTTCAAGCATGTTTGATAATATATAACCTTTACTGACAATTACTAAAATAGAAGCTCAAAGGAAAAAAAATTAAAATTTTCAGGTGCTAGAATGAAGGCAGAACTCAAAGCCACACCACTGATTAAAGCTGAGCAGTTCACAGGTATTAAAATTGTGCTGGGGAACTATAAAAACAAAATTGTTTCCCAACCTAGAAACCCTCTCCACAAAATATAGAAGAGAAATAAAAGGTTTATTATTGAATAAATATTAAACCAGATTATAATGCGTCACAAGCAATCCACTAAAGAGACTGCGAAGACAGACTCTTTCCCTTTATATACCTGAGTGGATACAACCCATCACATCATATTTTCAAGGTAAATTTGCTAATTTCCTAGTATCTTTAATTAAGGCCAGAAGTAGATTTGCAATTTGGGTCCCCAGGCTACATGAGGTTATGCTGATTTCTTTCTAGGACACAGGAAGTTATTACCTGAAGTTATCTTTTAAAGAGGTGGCTGCAGTTCTTGAGTTAACACCTTAGATTTACATACTTTTCAAAGAGGCAAATTATAATTTACAATTTCAAGTTATCTAACCTGAATTCTGAAAGAACAGGGGAGGAGGGGAGCCTCTTCCCTTATTTTCAGTAGGGAAAATTAAAACCTCTGATTTTCAGTTTGTATTTGTCCTTACTTCTGAATTTGAGTGGAAGGAATTCAAGGGCACAAGCTGCTGGCCTGTTTGGAAATTAGAGCTAACATCCTTATATAAAGCCTGAAGTCAGGAAAAGGTATTTTTTCTTTGCCAGTTGGAAACAATCCACCTTTCCTAGACCCTATGTAGAGAAAGTATCACTCAAGAAAAACCCCAAACCTAGAAACTGATGTAAAAACTGGTCCAGTGTGGCATTGGAGGAAAGCTGAGCTTGGGACTCCAAAGAGAGGCAAATGAAAACCCACCACATAGGAATGCCTCCAAACTCCAGGGCAAGCTTACAAATCTCAGGAATGACAATTCTCAGTGAGCACCTGCATTTTAATTACAAAATTCATGGAGAAACGTCCCACCATAAGAGGAAGCAGCACCAACTAATGAAAAATTTCTTACCTGAGGAATTACAGATATGTGCTGCATAACATCCATTCAGGCAGTCTAACCACATACACTCTGTAGTCCCATAACGTTATAGTAGAGATCAGAAATCCCGATAGAAGAATGGGAAGTAGTGGATATACTTTGCTAAGTAGCTCACTAGGTCCCATGTCAGCCCAGCGGCAGGGGTGGGGTCCCAGCACTCAGCTGTTGCTGCCTGTCACACCATGCTAACCTCAGTCAGGAACCACACAGATGCAGTCGGAGCTGCTGAGGGGCATGCCCTGCAAGGCTGCTGCTCCACTTGGCTGGGGTGCCTTGTACTTGATGCCCAGACGGAGACCATGGCTCCTCCCTTGGTGGTGGCTGTTGAGTGGGTCTGGCTGTGGCAGTGGTGGGAGGAGGAGCAGGACAGGTGACCAGGGGACGAGGCTAAGGTGGAGGAGGTGTGGGCTGGGCTAGAAGAGTTTAAAGCCTATTGAGGGACAGGGAAGGCAGGTAGAGAGGAAGGAAGGGAGGGGAGCTGGGGGGGGGGTGTGCCTGGAGACCACTGGATGGACAGCAAGTGGGCACTGCAGCAGAAGCCAGGCGCTGCTCTTGGAGATTGGGCACAGGACCACACAGGACCGGCGGCGGTGGAGCCAAGGTTTCCCGACGTCCCTCAGTGCAAAAGCAGCAGCACAGGTCCTGGGCCAGCCCAGTGATTGTCCTGCATGCTTCTCTCCTGTATATAATAAGGTTTTCACACAATGTCCAAATCACATGATATCTTATTTCACAGAATGTATCGTGAAGGTTAAGCAATGCATACCTGTATAGAAAATAGAGTAATCTGAGAAACTCAACTCCAAAGGTTCTGTACTCTTTGACTTTTAAGGTATTAAACGACTGGCTAGTTTATTAGTAGAATTGAGGAAAAATTATGTTGGAGTTTTAGTACCCTGTCTTTTAGAGCAGGTTAAGAAAAGGGGAATAAATGAGTCAAATGTTTCATAAGATAATGTTTATCTATATATCTGCCTTGGTTAGGCTAACGAATTTGATGTAAATTTACACACACACACACACACACACACACACACAGATCCCTAAATACACACACTTTTATGTGTGGTGTTAAAAATAAAATTTTCACAATATTAAATTTGTATGTGAACTCTTTAGCTTTATTATTCAGGTCATGAATCGGGGAACGTCTGGTCTGCAAGTCAGACAAGAGTTCTGAAGCACAGTACAGACAGAAAGGCTTTTTGTAAAGGCAGACAAACAGGAAGCAAGGAAGATGCAACGGGTAGGTTTTGGATTGGCCGGTGGGCATTTTCTCTCCTTATTTGGGATCAAGGGGAAATACTGAACCAGTCTAAACTGATCAGTCAGGTCTTGATTGGCTAGTTTAGATATCCATTTCTGGGAAAGTCAATTAATTGATTTGAATTTCGGTTCCTGGAAAAGTTAATCATTTACATGAAATAGAAGCTTGGGTTTGGGTTTGCTGACCTGGGGCTCAGCACAAGCAACTTCACTTTGGGCCTAGTTAAGTCAGGTTATCAGTCGTTAACTACAGAGGTATTTGTTAACCTCTTCTATGTCTGAGCTTTCACAAATCTGGACCCAGAGCTTTGTCTGAACCAAATGAATGTATAATAAAATATATTTATTCTTCTGAATGTTAAACTCCTTTATGACTGTGCTTTCACGAACATGGACCCAGAGCTTTGTATAAACCAAATGAATAAATATATTTAAGATACATTTATTCTTTTGAAAGTTAATCTCCTTCCACAAATATTCTTACTGTAATCCTTTGGGAGATTTCCAAGAACACAGTCAGAGATGAAAATCAGGATGGGATTAAGGTTTCTATTATAATTACATGTCAGAGCATTTAAATTGTATCCTTTTAGTTAATCACATTTATTATTATTTCTAAAATTTCTCCTAAGCTTCTCTATACTTTATAGCCACTTGGTGTCTGACAAAAAATAATGTTAATTCTTCCTCTATAAGGTAACAACTAAAGTACTAGAAAAATAGAATCTTCAACTTCTCTTTGCCAGCTTAGAAGGTCATTGCTTTATTACCTCTTGAATAGAAAAAACTGCATCAATATCCCCTCGTGGAAGTTCTGTAGTCTCTTCTATAGTCTCTTCTGTTTCAGTCAGGCTGAGTCATTCTGAGGTATGTTAGTCAAAGTAACTGTCTTTTTGAAGAGAACGTAACTAACTCAGTTTACCTGAAATAGTGAGTGGAGTCTTGCAAAGAAAGATGTAGTCCTGTGGCTCTGTCCAGGACCCTTACATACTTGTATCTGTTTCATGAAGTAATTACAATACTTTATATTCATATAGTACTTTTACCTTATAATTCACTGACATATGGATATCTTATTAATGCCAAAAACAAGGTAAGGAAAAGGTATCATTGCTTCCCTTATTAATATGATTAAATTGAAATGTGAGGAGGACATTTGACTTTCTTGAGGTCAAGTGGGTAGATAGGGAGTAGGCACAGAGGATCTGGATGCATGTGTCCTCATTTGATTTTCTGTAGGACTTACTAGCCTTGCTGTGCTTTTAAGAACATGCTTTGGGAGACTATGTCTCCTCAGCACCCACGTTTACTTGACCTTTTCCTTTTTGGCAAAGCCAGCAGAATGAATACAAAAGAAGTAAAACATCAACTCTATATTCAAATTATGCTCATAATCATGATCAGCTTAAAACATATGCAACCAATTTATAAAGGAGGAGTTACAGATCTTCACAGAGAGCCATAATAGTAGAAAATACATCATTCTTATAAAAAATTTGAAGAAGGTGTAAGAAGGCAACTCATCCCAAACTCACAGTAGACATCACATCATTTCACTTATTTTCTCCAAGTCAGCCTATCAAATTATCAGAAATATATCAATGTCTTCAACTTCAATAAGCATAAAAATTTGTGTAATAATTTGTAAGGAGGGGAAAGGAAAGAAAACAAAAGAGTAAGTTGAAGCTGTCACTCTAATGTATGTCTTTAATATTTACACCTTAAATTTCAATAATACATTAAATCAAATATTTACTATTCACTGAAGTGGTTAGGATTTAAAAATTAAATATGTAAGAATAAGAAATTATTATTTAATATAAATATTAAGAGTATCAAGCATCCACGAACAAGAATCTGAAATTTCCCACAGAGAATCTTTACCTTTTTTTCCCCAATGCAGTGTTAACATTTCCTGAACCATTTGTACTGATCCACCTAACTGACCCTCCAAGGGCATATTAAGGCACTCATTCATGAATCAGAAAAATATGCTTGAAAAAAGATGTCTGTGTTACTGCATGTGGCCAGCGTGCATAAGGCTTAACTTCTTTTTTACACATAAAACAATAAAGAGAAGTTTGAGAACATTGGCTTAAATAATTGTTTTGGGAGTTACATTATGCTCCTATTTTAATTCTGATATATTTTTGCCCTCCTTTAATGGTTTTTCTTATGTTGTCACAGTAAAATAAATTATTTAGCACGAAATGGCAAGAACGAGTGTTTTGGCACGTCAAATCTATACCTACACTATGAGTTTAATATGTTAATTAAATAATACCAAAAGTAGGTAATGTTTCCTAAATAAAATTGTCAACATACCTAATAATTTAATAGCAACACACGTGTGCATGCACACGCACGCACACACACACACACACACACAAACTCACACTGGTAAGGAGATGGCTAGGAATGCAAAAGTCAAGTGTCTGGAGGAAAAGTTCCAGAATGGAATACAGGGGCACCAAGCGCTTAGAGTTTGGGCTGGGAGGCAAGTGGAAAAACTGTTCTGTTTGTGGAAACAAAGCAAGGTGTATTTAGTTTATGTGTACTTGAAGTGAATAGCCAGGTAAACGGATATCCTTTTAAAAATCAAAGTTCTCTGGAGGAAGTCAGAATCTGAAACCAGAAAATGATGGAAATTAGACCAGTGGCCTATGGTTTATTGTAACTTTAAGAGAGAATATGTTCTACCGCACTTCCTTAGGCATAATGAGATGTAGCCAGGAGAGAAAGAGATGTAAATTCCAGGGCCTTTTCAACAAGAATATGAGATACTTACTAGTAACCCATATTGAATTACAATTTCTGTATTGCATTGCCTTATCTCTTTAAGAAATTACTAGCACAGAACTGTTATTTGTTCTTTCTCAGTAACATCCATCTCTCTCACCACTATATTTTCCCACGGATATTACTGGAATACAGAGACTTCTACAGTTTTTAGAACATTAAGATTTCTCGAACAACTTATGCATTCTTACTAATGACAAATAACTCCTGGACATCTGGGGGTAGCTTTAGGAGAGAACAGCTGTAGAGGAAAATAGATTTTTTATTCATTAGTTTAGCTATTTTGGGTTCCTAATGGCAGGTACCATTGCAGACAATTGCATGGGGAGGCAAAATACATGTAGAGCTGTACTGACACCTGGTGGAAGACGGAAACACAAACTGAAAGATAGTTTTAAGGAAGTATGTATCCTAAAGTCAGAGCCCTGATGGCACAGTGATTGAGTTATGGCTGCTTCTACTTTGGTGAGTAGAGTCTCGGGTCTTAAAAGCCTGTAAGCGTCCAAGATACTCCACTGGTCTCACCCCTTCCGGAAGAAGGGAAAATGAAGAAAACGAAAGACACAAGGGAAATATTAGTCCAAAGGACTAATAGACCACAACTACCATGGCCTCCACCAGACTGAGTCCAGTACAACTAGATGGTGCCTGGCTACCACCACTGACTGCTCTGACAGGAATCACAATACAGAATCCCAGACAGAGCAGGAGAAGAAGGTAGAACAAAATTCTAACTCAAAAAAAAAGATCAGACTTACTAGCCTGACAGAGACTGGAGAAACTCCGAGAGTATGGCCCCTGGACACGCTTTTAGCCCAGTAATGAAGTCACTCTGAAGGTTCTCCTTTCAGCTAAAGATTAGACAGACCCATAGAACAAAAACGAGACTAAAGGGGCAAGGACTAGAAGGCAGGAAGGGACAGGAAAGCTGGTAATAGGGAACGCAAGGTCGAGAAGGGAGAGTACTGACATGTCATGGGGCTGTTAACCAATGCCATAAAACAATATATGTACTGACTATTTAATGAGAAGTTAGTTTGTTCTGTAAACCTTTATCTAAATTTCAATTAAAAAGAAAAAAAGCATTATGACTGCTAAGCAAAAGATCGGCAGTTCAAATCCACCAGTCACTCCTTGGAAACTCTACGGGGCAGTTCTACTCTGTCCTACCGGATTGTCATGAGTCAGAATCCACTCAATGGCAAACGCGTTGGTTTTTCTTTTTTTTTGGGGGGGGGGGTTTATGTATCCTAAAAGGAGCCCCATTGGTGCTGTGGTTAAACATTTGGCTGTTAACTAAAAGTAGTGGCTTGAACCCACCAGCTGCTCTGTGGGAGAAAGATATGGCAGTCTGCTTCCATAAAGCTTACAGCCTTGGAAACTCTATGGGACAGTTTGTTGTGAGTCAGAATCCACTTGACAGCAATGGGGTTTAGTTTTTGGTTATGTATTCTAAAATTTAATTTATTTAGTGTATTTCATATGCTTTGAAACCAAGCAAAGCTTTGTAGCAAACAAAAAGTATACCAGATAAATACAAACTCGCCAGTATCCAGTTGTCATGAATTAAACTGTGTCCCCAAAAAATACGGGTATCAACTTGGCTAGGTCATAATTCCCAGTATTGTGATTGTCTACCATTTTGTCATCTGATGTGATTTCCCTATGTGTTGTAAATCCTATCACTATGATGTTAATGAGATGGATTACTGGCAGTTATATTGAGGAGCTCTACAAGATTAGATAGCATCTTAAGCCAATCTCTTTTGGGATATAAAAGAGAGAAGCGAGGAGCAGAGAGACATAGGGACATCATACCACCTAGAAAGCAGTTCCAAAAGCAGAGTACATCCTTTGGACCCAGGATTCCTATGTGAGGAAGCTCCTAGTCTAGGGGAAGATTGATGACAAGGACCTTCCTCCAGAGCCAACAGAGAGAGAAAGACTGCCCCTGAAGCTAACACCCTGAATTTGGACTTGTAGCCTACTAGATTGTGAGAGAATAAATTTCTCTTTGTTAAAGCCATCCACTTGTGGTATTTCTGTTATAGTAGCACTAGATGACTAAGACACCAATTAACTCACTTTCTTACAACTATTTAGCCTTTCTTCATACATAGCAGTTTTCAATTGCACATTAAATCTCTATCTTCTGATTTATAACATTAATGTTTCCAACCTAGATATGGTATTGTAATATTAAAGTCAACGTATGTCAAATAGAAGGCTTCTGCCAAAAACAACTTCTACCTCTTGCCTACCAACTTCAAAAGTATTTAATTTTTTCTCCCTTTCTTTCAGTCACAATGCAAGACCCATCATTCTTCCTCCCCATCCCACTGTTTGCTTGGTTCTTCAGTCCATTCATCTTCTCCTCTCTCAACTTTATTATGAACCTCTTCTGCTTTTTCACTCCTTTCTCTCAGGATTTATACATGCTCAAGTCACAATCTTCAACTGCCAAGTCCCACCTCCAGTTACAGCTCCATCTCTTCTCGTCTCTCCCCTCCTTTCCCTTTTAGCATAAGCTTCTTAAAAGGAAGAATTATATTACTTTCTCTTTTTCCTCTATTCCCGTGGACTTAACCCACTTAATTATAGGTTTTGTCCACATCTTCCACAGAAATTGCTTCTTTTTTTTTTTCCTCTAAGATCACCATTGACTTCAACGAACATGTTTTAATACTGATTTGCTTAACTACTTGGCAGTATTGAAATACTTAACCATTCCCTCATTCTCCAGAAGTCTGCTCAAATTTCCCAGAAGCCATTCTTTTCTGATTTTACTCCTGCTTCGAAAGATACTCAGTCCCAGTCTTCCTCTCTTGGTTGTATTACTCTATCCAATCCATAAATGTTTTTGTTCCTCAAGGTTCTCTTTCTATCCACTTTCTCTTGGTGAGTTCATATATCCAATGACTTCAATTAGTATCAATTAGATTACCTCAGATTTTCATTTTTAGTTAAGATTTCTATTTTTATACCCTAAGCTTCAATTTTTCTAAATTAATCTAATTGTTCAATGATAGTGTCACTTGTCACAGATGTCATTTTCCTGAACTCACAATAGATGAATGCATCCTTTGTTTGGGCTCCAATAGCATCAGTTATGTATCATTATCATAGTAATTCTCTAACCATATTTTTCTGTATTTAATATAATTTATTCTTCCTTTTAAAATTACATTTATAAATTATTACAAACTTTTATATATGATTCAAAATTTGCGAGGCATATAGAGTAAAATGTGAAATTTCTTTTTCTATTCCCTACATTCGACACGCAAACACACACACATACCATAGACACATATATACACAGCCTCTCCACCTCTCAGAATGCTTTGTTTCCTTATGTTAAATTAAGTTTCCATGAATTTTAAAATACATAATACATGGCATTATATATTTTTCTCTGTCTTTTAAAGAAAACTTCTATTGTGGTGAAATACATGTAAGAAAACATTTCTACCGTTTGTCTGTGTACAATTCATGTCATATTTTAACATAATTTGTTTCAACTATGTTCATCCGTAACTTTCTATGCTCATTAAAAACTAACTTTCAGTATCTTTCCACAAAGAGAGATCTATCCCTGTCTGTTGATGCAAATTTTGATTATTTTCCATTTTTTCTTTTATCTGCAATGAGTGCCCTTGTACATAAATCTCTGTGAACTTGTTGGAATCATCATGGGTACTTTCCTAGAAGTTGTGCACATGCGTATTAAATTTGATAGATACTGCCAACATGTCTTCCCAAAGCCAATAATATTATTGATATTTCTACAATGTCCTAAGTGATAAAGTATCATAGATCTGATTTGTATTTCTCTTATTACTGACAAGACTAATAATATTTTCGTATGGCTAAACAGTATTTGTATTTCAAATTTACGATTGCTTTCTAATTTTCCCACAAAGATGTTTGTCTTTTTCTATTTTTATTTTTTAATTATAGGCGATCTTAATATAATATTTACCAACTTATTTAGTCATTTATTCACTGATGTAAGCTTACTACATACTAGACACTGTTGTGGGTACTTGAAATTTGGGGGTTAACAGTACAAATGAGGTTCTTTCGTTCATTCATGCTTACCTAGTTTACATTCTAGAAGGAGGAGAAAGACAATAATTTTATAAAAGTCTGATAGTGATAACTGACATAAAGAAAACTAAAGAGGATTTCATGAGAGGTATTGCATGGTTAGGGATGGCTTCTTTGAAAAAGACAATTTAGCTAGTAATTAAGTCCTAAGAAGGGGCCGACCAGGTAAAATCTAAAGAAAAGCTTTCCAGGTAGAGGAAACACGGTAGAAACAGAAAGCAGGCTAGGGCTAAGCTCTGGATACTCTCACATTTAGAGGTTTGACCATGAGAAGAAACTCAGGAAAAAGACAAAGAAAGAATGGCTGGGGGTATGTACAGTAACTAGGAAAGTTACTCTACAGAAGTTACTCACAGAAGCCATAGTGAGGGAAAATGTCACCTAAATTCTTTCAGAGAAATGAAAAAAAAAGCTGTTTCTGTGGTGGGCTGGAATGGAGGCTTAATTGCAGAGGGAGGTAGAGAAAATGGGAAGTGAAGGAAGGATTGAGTGACTACAGACAACTCACGCTGTAAAGGAAACAGGAAAAATGGTGATACTACAGGGCATTGTGAGATACTAGAGCACATTCAAGTGGACCAATCCAGTAGAAAGGGAGGGACTGACATTGCAAAAGAGAAAAGAATATTGACAAAATTTAAGTCCTTGAGATAACAAGAGGAATAAATGTTTGAAGCATAGGAAAAGGGCTTGCAGCCTTTGAGGGAGCAGGGATATTGTGTCTGTTTTAAGAAGAGGGTTACACAGGTAGGAAAGATGGTATACTGAGCTATAGTATTGACTGCTTCCCTTTCCTCAATGAGATTTGCGAAGC
The DNA here is from genome assembly GCF_000243295.1 of Trichechus manatus latirostris. Lineage (NCBI taxonomy): Eukaryota > Metazoa > Chordata > Mammalia > Sirenia > Trichechidae > Trichechus > Trichechus manatus. The sequence goes on from NW_004444178.1 coordinate 2,740,997, forward strand.
AAGCTTAGAAAGGGTAAAACAGGAGGATAGGTACAATGTTTAAGTAGAAATGAAAACTGACATTTTGTAAGGAAAGGAAAATACAGATAGTTTGCTGGGCAGTATTTGTTCTTAGTTGTTGTTAGGTGCTGTCAAGTTGGTTCCAACTTATAGTGACCCTATGTACAGCAGAACGAAACACTGCCTGGCCCTGCGCCATCCTCACAATCCTTGCTATGGTTAAGCCTATTGTTGCAGCCACCGCGTCAATCCATCCTTTTGAGGGTCTTCCTTTTTTTCGCTGACCATCTAGTTTACCAAGTATGATGTCCTTTGCCAGGGACTGATCCCTGTTAATAATATGTCCAATGTGTATGAGATGCAGTCTTGCTATCCTTGCTTCTAAGGCGCATTCTGGTTGTTCTTCCAAGACAGATTTGTTCGTTCTTTTGGCAGACCATGGTACATTCAATATTCTTCGCCAACACCACAATTCAAAGGTGTCAATTCTTCTTCTATCTTCCTTATTCATTGTCCAGTTTTCACATGCATATGAGGCAATTGTAAACGACAGGCTTGGGTCAGGTGCACTTTGGTCTTCAAGGTAACATCTTTGCTTTTTAACACTTTAGAGAAGTCTTTTGCAGCAGATTTGCCCAATGCAATGCATCTTTTGATTTCTTGACTGCTTCTTCCATGGGTGTTGATTGTGGATCCAAGTAAAATGAAATCCTTGACAACTTCAATCTTTTCTCGTTTTATCATGATACTGCTTTTTGGTCCAGTCGTAAGGATTTTTGTTTTCTTTATATTGAGATGTAATCCGTACTAAAGGCTGTGGCCTTTGATCTTCATCAGTAAGTGCTTCAAGTCCTCTTCACTTTCAGCAAGCAAGGTTGTGTCATCTGCATATGGCAGGTTGTTAAGGAGTCTTCCTCCAATCCTGATGCTGTGCTCTTCTTCATATAGTCCAACTTCTTGGATTATTTGCATAGCATACAGATTGAGTAAGTATGGTGAAAGGATACAACCCTAATGCACACCTGTCCTGACTTTAAACCACACAGTACACCCTTATTCTGTTTGAATGACTCTTGATCTGTGTACAGGTTCCTCATGAGCACAATTAAGTGTTCTGCAATTCCCATTCTTTGCAATGTTATCCATAATTTATGGTCCACACAGTCGAATGCCTTAGCATAGTCAATAAAGCACAGGTAAACATCTTTCTGGTATTTTCTGCTTTCAGGCAGGATTCATCTGACATTAGCAATGATATCTCCGGTTCCACGTCCTATTCTGGATCTGACTTGAATATTTGGCAGTTCCCCGTAGATACACTGTTGCTGCTGCTTTGGAATGATCTTCAGCAAAATTTTACTTATGTGTCATATTAATGATACTGTTCAATAATTTTTGCAGTTGGTTGGATCACCTTTCTTGGAATAGGTATAAGTATGGATCTCTTCCAGTCGGTTGGCAAGGTATCTGCCTTCCAAATTTCTTGACGTAGATGAGTGAGCATTTCCAGTGCTGCATCTGTTTGTTGAAACATCTCAATTGATATTCCGTCAATTCCTGGAGTCTTGTTTTTTGCCAATGCCTTCAGTTCAGCTAGGACTTTTTCCTTCAATACCATCAGTTCCTGCTTGTACGCTACCTCCTGAAAGAACTGAACTGAACAGAAAATTTCAAAGGGCCACTCGAGAAGTATTACAATGATATGTGCAAAGACCTAGAGACAGAAAACCAAAAGGGTAGAGCACACTCGGCATTTCTCAAGCTGAAAGAACTGAAGAAAAAAATTCAAACCTCGAGTTGCAATATTGAAGGATTCTACAGGGAAAATAGTAAATGACGCAGGAAACATCAAAAGAAGATGTAAGGAATACACAGAGTCAGTAAAGTGGGCAATATTTAGAGCCCATTTAAGATTTACTGTTGTTATCAAATTCTTGTTTCCCTTCACAATTAAATTTTATCTTTGTTGAGCATACAGTGAAGTCAGAATTATCTTTCCCACATATTTGAATATAATTGCTCCATTTTCCAGCCTATTAGTAAGAAATCTCAAGTAAATGTAATTTTTAGTCTTTTGTAAGTAACCTCTCCTCTTTACTTCCTAAGTTCACTTCTCTAGAGCTTCTAACATTTTCTCTATGCTTTTACAATGATATGTCTAACTGGGAGTTTCTTGCTAAAATTCATCGCGTTAAGTACTCAGTTTGATTGAAGATATGTAACCGTCTGAAGTTCTAGGGATTTCTTTTCGCCCGTTATTCTCTATTCTTCTCTTTTTGTTCCTTCTGGACCATTTACTAGACGGATGTTAGAAATTCTGAATTTGTCTCCAAGCGCTCTAATACCTTTCTGTCACTTTTTCCCTTTTGCATATTATTTAGGCAGATTCCTTGGCTCAAACTTTCAGCATACTATTGAATTTAGCCTAACATTTGGGGAGCTTTTGTATGCCAACCCTCCCAGTGTAAATTTAGGTCAGTAGATCCAAGAGCAACACCATCCTCTTTAACCCTTTATTCTTTGGACAAACACCATGTCAGCCATTCCTCAGCACAAATGGGGCCAGGAGAATGGGCCTCATGGTTCGGTTGATATAGCTAGAATTCTTAAGTTTGTGACTATCATTCCAAGACTTCCGCCTGCTACTTACATCTACTGATTCTATGCTTGGAGATTTTACAGGACCATATCCACATTTGCAGCTACTTCTGTGCATTTTGGACTGTAGTTTCTTCTGTCACTCTTTCTCATATGCTTTTTATCTTCAAGAATTCCTCAAAACTACCCTTTATCCAAAGATTAGACAGGTGTATACAATAATACATGTAAGGAATATGCTTCGTGGTTCAATCATGTATGATACTAAATGGGCCTGCCAGCCCAAAAGCAAAGACAAGAAGGCAAGAAGAGACAGGAAAACTGGACTGATGGAAACAAGGAACCCTGGGGTGGAGAAGAGGAGAGTGTTGACACATATCAGGGTTGGCAACAAACTTCACAAAACAATTTGTGTATTAATTGTTTAATTAGAAACTAATTTGTTCCATCAATTTTCACTCAAACCACAATTTAAAAAAAAAGAAAAATTTTTTTTAAAAAAGAATAAGAATTCCTCAAAACTTTGGTTAGCAGACGACACTTTTTTCTGCTCTTCCATAACATCATCTACTTATTATTTCATGGATCTGTGGTACAATGGAAAGTATAAGTACATGCCTCAACTGTTTTATTGATCTTATCTCTCATTCTGCATTGTAATTGCCTGTTGTCTTGTCTTTCCCAAGCAATAAGCTCCATAATAGCAATGATAGTATCTAGTTTATTATTGTAAAAGCTGAGCTCCTTTTGCTAGCCTCATGTCTGGGTTGAATATAGTAAATACTGTACTAATCAATATATTAGTTATTGTTAATAATATAAATATATTAACAGTACGTATTCATCAATGTATTATTATTATTAATAATATAAATCTTAAGCACTCAAAAATGTTTGTGGAATTTAATTGCATTCAAATATCCACACAAGTTTATGACACATAGTAGCCACTCACCTTGTCTGGCTATGCTTTTATTATTATTATATTAACAATGTAAAATATCCTTGGCACTGCCTTTGGGATTTTTAATAAATTTTCATCTCTTGATTCCTTGATACATAGAATTATATTCTTCAGGAAAGGCAGCAGAAAATCAAGCAATTTGGAGGCCTATCTTTTAATACTGGTGACATGACTTTCTGATCTGCCTCCATTACTGCAGCACTCAAGATATATTCCAATTAGTTGAGATTGTCACCAAATTTTACCCTATCAAGGGTATTTTGGAGAAATTCTTCTAGCTAGTAAAGGTAACTCAGACATATTCAGGCAATATAAAGGTTACCTAGGGTATTGAGTCTCCAAAAAAATGTGGATATTGGGGTAATTGTTTATCTTATTTGTCTTAGTTATCTAATACTGCTATAACAGAAATACCACAAGTGGATGGCTTTTACAAAGAGAAGTTTATTCTCTCACAGTCTAGTAGGCTAGAAGTCTGAATTCAGGGCATCAACTCCAGGGGAATGCCTTCTCTCTCTTTTGGCTCTGATGAAGGTCCTTGTCATTAATCTTCCCCTGGTCGAGGAGCTTTTCAGGGCAGGGACCCCAGGTCCAAAGGACACGCTGTGCTCCCGGTGCTTCTTTCTTGATGATGTGAGGTCCCCATGTCTCTCTTCTGGCTTCTCTCTTTCATATCTTAAAAGAGACTGGCTTAAGAATTGAGGCACTAGAAGTCAGAATTAGTGAGATTGAAGACAAAGCACTTGACATGAACTTATTTGAGGAAAAATCAGATAAAAGAATTTAAAAAAATGAAGAAACACTAAGAATTATGTGGCACTCTATCAAGAGGAATAACCTACAAGTGATTGGAGTACCAGAAAAGGGGGAGATAACAGAAAATACAGAGAGAATTGTTGAAGATTTGTGGTCAGAAAACTTCCCTGATACCATGAAACATGAGAAGATATCTATCCAAGATGCTCATCAAACCCCACATAAGGTAGATCCCAAAAGTAAGTCACCAAGACATATTATAATCAAACTTGCCAAAACCAAAGATAAAGAGAAAATTTTAAGAGTGGCTAGGAATAAATGAAAAGTCATCTACAAAGTTGAGTAAATAAGATTAAGCTCATATGACTGAGCAGAAATGATGCAGGCAAGAAGGCGAGGGGATGGCATATAAAAAGCCTTGAAGAAAAAAAATTGCTAGCCAAGAATTATATGTCCAGCAAAGCTGTCTCTCAGATATGATGGTGAAATTAGGGCATTTCCAGATAAATAGAAGTTTAGGGAATTTGCAAAAACCAAACCAAAATTACAAGAAATACTAAAGGGAGTACTCTGGTTAGAAAATCAGTAACATCAGATAACAACCCAAGACTAGAACACAGGACAGAGCAACCAGATATCAACCCAGACAGGGAAGTCACAAAAATAAATCAAAGCTAAAACACTGAAAATAGGAAAATAAAGATATCAATATGTAAAAGATGACAACACCAAAACAAAAAAGAGGGACTAAAAAATGTAGTCATAGATTTTTCATATGGAGAGGAAGTCAAGGCAATATAAAGAAATGAAAGACTGATTTAAACTTAGAAAAATAATGGTAGATATTAAAGTAACCACAAAGGAAACTAACAGTCCTACTCATCAAAATGAAAAAAAAGAAAAAATAAAGACTCAGCAAATACAAAATCATCAACAATGAAAAAGATGAAATGAAAATACATAAAGAAAAGTGACTCAGCACAGAAAGTTAAGTGGAGCAAAGAAACTGTCAACACACACAAAAAAGACATCAAAATGACAGCACTAAACTCATACCTATCAATAATTACGCTGAATGTAAATGGACTAAATGCACCAGTAAAGAGAATGAAAGTGGCAGAATGGATAAAAAACACGATCCATCTATATGTTGCCTACAAGGGACACACCTTAGACTTAAAGACACAAACAAACTAAAACTCAAAGGATGGAAAAAAACATACTAAACAAACAACAATAAAAAAAGAGCAGGAGTGGCAATATTAACCTCTGACAAAATAGACTTTAAAGTAAAATCCACCACAAAGGATAAGGAAGGACACTATATAATGATTAAAGGGTCAATACACCAGGAGGACATAACTATAATAAATATTTATGCACCCAACAACAAGGCTCCAAAATACATAAAATAAACTCTAACAGCATTGAAAACAAAGACAGACAGCTCCATAATAGTAGTAGGAGACTTCAACACACCACTTTCGGTAAAAGACAGAACATCCAGAAAGATAACACTACCTGATTTTAGAACCTATTATACTGCGATGGTAGTCAAAACAGGCTGGTACTGATACAACAACTGACACATAGACCAATGGAACAGAATTGAGAATCCAGACATAAATTCATCCACCTATGAGCAGCTGATATTTGACAAAGGCCCAAAGTCCGTTAATTGGGGAAAAGACAGTCTCTTTAACAAACGGTGCTGGCATAACTGGATATCCATCTTCAAAACACTGAAACAAGACCCATACCTCACACCATGCACAAAAACTAACTCAAAATGGATTAAAGGCTTAAATATAAAATCAAAAACGATAAAGATCATGGAAGAAAAAACAGGGAGAGCACTAGGAGCCCTAATACATGGCATACACAGAATACAAAACATTACTAACAATGCACAAGCACCAGAAGAGAAACTAGATAACTGGGAGCTCTAAAAATCAAAAACTTATGCTCATCAAAAGACTTCACCAAAAGAGTAAAAAGACAACGTACAAACTGGGAAAAAATTTTTGGCTACGACAAATCTGATCTGCGTCTAATCTCTAAAATCTACAAGATACTGCAAAACGTCAATAACAAAAAGACAAATAACCCAATTAAAAAATGGGCAAAGGATATAAATAGGCACTTCACCAAAGAAAACATTCAGGGAGCTAACAGACACATGAGGAAATGCTAACAATCATTAACCATTAGAGAAATGCAAATCAAAACTACAATGAGATACCATCTCACCCCAACAAGGCCAGTATTAATAAAAAAAAAATCAAATAATAAATGTAGGAGAGATTGTGTAGAGACTGGAACACTTATACACTGTTGGTGGGAAAGTAAAATGGCATAACCACTTTGGAAATCAATTTGGCGCTTTCTTAAAAACTAGAAATAGAAGTACCATACGATACAGCAATCCTGCTCCTTGGAATATGTCTTAGAGAAATAAGAGCTGTCACATGAATAGATATATGCACACCCATGTTCATCGCAGCACTGTTAACGATAGCAAAAGGATGGAAACAACCTAGGTGCCCATCAACAGACGAATGGATAAACAAATTATGCTATATTCACACAATGGAATACTAAGCAATGATAAAGAACAACAATGAAGCCAAGAAACATCTGATAACATGGAGGAATCTGGAAGGCATTATGCTGAGTGAATTTAGTCAGTCGCAAAAGGACAAATATTGTATAAGACCACTATTATAAGAACTCAAGGAAATGTTTAAACACAGAAGAAAACATTCTTTGATAATTATGAGGGTGAGGAGGGAGGGAGAAGGGTATTCACTAACTAGAAAGTAGACAAGAATTATCTTAGGTGAAGGGAAGGACAGCACACACTACAGGGGAAGCCAGCACAACTGGACAAAACCAAAGCTAAGAAGTTTCCTGAATACAACCAAACACTTTGAGGGACAGAGTAGCAGGGTGGGAGTCTGGGCACCATGGTTTCAAGGGACATCTAGGTCAATTGGCATAACAAAGTTTATTAAGAAAATGTTCTGCATCCCACTTTGGTGAGTGGCATCTGGGGTATTAAAAGCTAGCGAGCAGCCACCTAAGATGCATCAATTTGTCCCAACCCACCTGGAGCAAAGGAGGATGAAGAACACCAAAGATACAAGGAAAGTAGTAGCCCAAGAAACAGAAAGGGCCACATAAACCAGAGACTCCATCAGCCTGAGACTAGAAGAACTAGATGGTGCCTGGCTATCACCAATGACCACCCTGACAGGGAACAAAACAGAAAGTCACTGACAGAGCAGGTGGAAAGTGGGGTGCATAACTTAAATTCTAGTAAAAATACCAGACTTAATGGTTTTACTGAGACTAGAGGGACCCCAGAAGACATGGCCCCTGGACTCTCTTTTAGCCCAGAACTAAAACCATTCCCGAGGCCAACTCTTCAGACAAACATTAGACTGGAGTATGGGACATAAAATGATAATCATGAACAGTGTGCTTCTTAGCTCAAGTAGATACATGAGACTAAATGGGCAGCTCCTTTCCAGAGATGAGATGAGAAGGCAGAGAGGGTCAGGAGCTGGTTGAATGGACACGGGAAATCCGGGGTGGAAAGGAGAAGTGTGTTGTCACAGTATAGGGAGAGCAACTAGGGTCACATAACAATGTGAGCATAAATTTTTGTATAAGAGACTAGCTTGAATTGTAAACTTTCACTTAAAGCACAATAAAAAAAGTAAAAAAAAAGAAGCAACCCCTACAACACCAAAAAAAAAAAAACAGAGATTGGCTTAAAATACAATCTAATCTTGTAGATCTTATCAACATAACTGCCACTAATCCATCTCATCAGCATCATAGAGGTAGGATTTACAACACATAGAAAAATCACATCAGATGACAAAATGGTGGACAATCACACAACACTGGGAATCATGGCCTAGGTAAGTTGACAAATATTTCTGGGCACACAATTCAATCTGTGACATCATTGTTAGTTTAGAAAGAATTTGGATTGCAGTATATAATTGCATGAACAGGACGTAAGTAAAAAAAGTTGAAAAAAAGAAGAAAGAATACAATAACCATGAATGCTGGGGCACAAAACAGAGTCAGGAAATAGGCTAATACATTATACTTACAGAGGCGAGCCACAAATTTGGCTCTTACCAAAAGTCCAAATACGCCAAATACCAAAGGTATTCCAGTTAATCATGCAATTTAAAGTATCCATAAATTCATAATCAACCCAAATTGTCTGCAACAATTACATAGGGAGTCTATATACTAAAAATAACTTAGAAGAGTCAGAGATTAGAAGCATTTCTATTTTGCTTTTTGCTTTTCAGTAGTCTTCCTGGTGCTGGTGTGCAGTTTATATGTCTATCGGCTTGATCGCCTCCATCTAAAATTCCTCTCAAAGTGTTCCACAATGATGTTTGAGGATTTTCAGGGTGTGCGCACAGCTCTATAGTTCTCTGATCAGTGGCTTGTCGTTTTTGAAAGCTGTCTGTCTACAAACTGTTGTTGCTATTGAGCTCTCAGTTAACGTCCAACTGACTTTCGTCTCGGTAGCTCTGCCTTTCAGCCTTGATTTGCTGAGTGTGGAAACTGTTCCTACAGGGCACAGATCTCAGGTGTCCGCAGATCATGTCAATGACTTTCCTCAATGAGGAATTAGCCTGACCATCCCATCACAAGGAGGCTTGAGCCATCTGCCACTCCAAAGGCTACCATTCCTTTTTAAAATGAAAGGAACTTTGTTATTTTCATTAATAATGTATTAATATGCAAATGTTTTTAACATTCTAATATTTTATGATGGCTTAGTTATTAAAGTCCCAAATAATAATGGTTTATTCTATTTAAAATATACTTATAAGGAATATTTGGATGAAATTGAAAAAAATGTCTGTATATTGAATCCTCTGGGCCTAAATTCCTTCCCATTCTCTTGAAAGTGCGTTTATATTCATCAGAAACAAAGCAATGACAGCAACAACAAACACCTCAGATTGAATCTGTAAAACATAAAGCTTTACAAACTGAGACTCAATTCCATGTAATATTTGAGCTGGAAAATTCATTGGCATTAAGTCATCCTTTCTTTCCTTTTACAGATATGGCAAATGAGGCCCAGAGTGGTTAAGTGACTTGCCCAATGTCACCCAGCTTTTTTTTTTCTTTCTTTTTTTTATGCTCAATAAGACTCTCAGTCAAGGGATCTTTTCGTGTTCGCCTCTACTTCTTCTTTAATCTATATGTTTTTACTCCATACTTTTTAAGATCCCTCACTTCCAAAAAAAGTGTAATTATTTAAAGAGAAGAAGAAATATACATAAAAGTACCCATCATAAATAAAAGTGCCCACTGGGCACTTCTCCCAGTGCACTCTAGCTCTGGTAACTTATTCCTTCAAGTAAGAAAGCATAAGTACAATGTTGCCACTGTGAGGATTTACATCAGTAAATCTCAGCAGTTATAATTTCTATCATCATATTTTTTTTAATAAAAAAAACAGACAAATGGATGATCTGAAAACGAGAAAAAAAATCCTCCATTTTTGCATAACACTAATTTTTACATAGACAGCCTTGTCTCTGGAACCTAACCATGTCGATAAGTGAGGAGTGGGTGTATATGGTTTGCAAATATTTTCTCCCAGACGGTAATTAGTCTATTTATCTTCTTAACAGGATTTTTCACAGAGCGAAGATTTTTTTAAAATTATGATGAAGTCCAGCTTAGCAAATTTTTCTTTTATGAATTGTGTTTTGGTGTCGTCTAAGGCCTTTTTGCCTAACCCTAGATACCAAAGATTAACTCTTACGTTTATTCTAAAAGTTTTATGGTTTTATGTTTTACATTTAAGTTTATAATTTATTTTTAGTTATTGTTTTATAAAGTGTGAGGTTTACGTCAATGTTTATTTTTATGCATATGAATGTTTGTCCAATTTCTCCAAGGCCATTTCTTTTTTTTTTAAATATTTTATTGTACTTCAGGTGAACACTTACAGAACTAATAGTTTCTCATGAAACAGTAGTACACATGTTGTTTTATGACATTGGTTAACAACCCCACAAAATATCAACCTTCTAACTTCTCAACCTTTTTTTTTTTGGTGAAAAAACACATAGCCAAAGATACACTGTTTCAAAAATTTCTACACACACAGTTCAGTGACATTGACTGCGCTCTTCCAATTGTGCTGTTATTCTCACTTAAGATGAAGGCTTACAGAACAAAATAGTTTCTCATTTAACAGTTACTACAAATGTTGCCCTATGACAATGATTAACAATCTCACAACACATCAACAATATTCTTACTCAATCTTGTGTTCCCTATCACCAGCTTCCTTGTCCCCTTCTGCCTTCTGTCCCTTGTCACTGAACTCCTGTACCTCGTTAGTCTCATTTGGTTTTATGGGGCTGTCTACTCCCAGGCTGAACAGTGAACCTTGGAGGTAAGTTCACCACTGAGCTAAAAGGGTATCTGGGGACCATATTCTTGAGGTTTCTCCAGTCTCCTTTAGGCCAGTAAATCTGGTCTTTCTTTTTTTTTTTTTTTTTTGTGAGTTAGAATTATGCTCTACATTCTTCTCCAGCTCTGTCCAGAACCCTCTGTTGTGATCCTGGTCAGAGCAGTCAGCGGTGGTAGCCGGGCGCCATCTAGCTGTACTGGACTCAGTCCGGTGGAGGCCTTGGTAGCTGTGGACAATTAGTCCTTTGGACTAATCTTTTCCTTGTATCCTGTTCTCTTTATTCTCCCTTGCTCCCGAAGGGATGAGAACAGTGGAGTATCGTAGATGGCCGCTCACAGGCTTTTAAGACCCCAGACACTACTCACCAAGGTAGAATGTAGAGCATTGTCTTTATAAGTAGTGTCATGCCAATTGAGCTAGATGTTCCCTGAGACCACGGTCCCCAGAGCCCTCCGCCCAGCAACTCAGTCCCTCGGGGAGTTTGGATGTGTCTATGGGGTTCCGTGACATTTCTCCAAGGCCATTTCTTGAAAAGACTAGCCTTCCTCCACTGAATTGTTTTTTGCACCCGTGTTAAAAATGTGCACAAGTAAATATGTTCAGATTATCTGAATTGTCCTAACATAGGAACTAACTGTACTTCCAGTCTTTAAAATCAGATTTCTCATATGTAACCACTAGATGGCAAGATTGGCTTTTATAAATTTGTGAATTATTAGCAACAGGTCCCTGAAATTTTCACTATGCCCTCGGTGAAATTTACTTTATATCCAGAGCCTCTAACTTATTATAATTAAAAAAAAAAAAAAGAAATGAACTTACAGAAAGAGCTCTAAATATTTAAGGAGAAGTACAACATTGGTGTATCAGGGAATATTAGAAACCTACTCAGTTTTAGTTGGAGAACTTAGAAAATGAGACAGCTATAAACAAACATCAAACATTAACAAGGGTACATGAGAGTCCCGATAAGTGAGTTTTCAAGAACTTTATTGTTTTAAATTTCACTGAAAAAAAATAGAATAACTTCACGAATCTTTTTCTAGAATAAACATAAAGCTTTTTACATTTGTGATGAAGAAGACATTCAGAATATGTCTATTTTGAAGTTGAAAAATTTGTGTGAGAAGATTAACTCTATTTACTTTCCATCCTCCAAGTATCATTTCTTTCAATTACATATCCTTGCTTACACATTGTAGCTCTTGACTTCCAGAGAATATTCCTTTCAATTAGAGAAGAATTCATTGGCTTTGAATACAAGGAGATAATGGGCAAAGGTTTATCAAGTATTCTAAGGTGAAACAATCTACTGGGAAATATTGATATTGTGAGACAGGTCTGTTAAATGTCTACAACTTTTTCATAAAATATTTTAATTCTATTCTATAGTGTCAAATGCTGTTAGTTGTAATTATGTCAGTAAAGTGAAGGTATGTATTAGAATGTGTTTCAGTTTATCATTATCCAAATGAAGTGTAAAACCTGATGATCTGATGACTTTAAGTACTATAGAGAGAAAAACTAGATTAGTTTAAAATGAAGAGAGTCCATGTATTTCTTTAATAGCCCACCATACTGTCCTATATATCTCATATTTGTCAATTAACCTTTTTACTTTTTGTCTTGAAGAAACCGCTTATTGGATATGGAAGCTTGTCCAGACTGGAGGACAGAGGGAGAGAGAGAAACTGAGAGAGAGAGAATCGAGAGAGAGAGAGAGAGAGAGAGAGAGAGAAGCGAGAGAGAAACAGTGCTCTGACGTATTTTCACATACTATAGAGAAATGTGGGATATATCTATATCTATCCGTCTATCTATTCGTCTATCTATCTATAACACAAACACTGACTCATAGTATTTTTAAGTTGCCAGAGTTTAGTGCACCTGTGGAAGATTAAATGCTTGTTCAATTGCTCAAGTTATATTGATCTTTTTTCTCCTCATCTGTTAAGTTTCATAGACATCAGATTCTTAAGTCAGCACTTCCCATAGCACATTCTTTAGCTTCGTGATTCTTCCATTTTAGCGTGAAGTCTTTAGAAGATCCCAGTATAGTCAAGTTGTGCAATGGAAAATCTGGGCTTAACATTTAGGTTCAAGACATAGATCTTTTATTTTAACTTCCTGTGTAATGAAGTAATTATTTTTGACACCCAAGTATGTCCCAGGCACTACAATAAGCACTTCCTATGCATATCTTGCTTCATCTTAACAGTAACCCTTTACTGCAGATAATTATTCCCCCATTTTGTAGAAGAGGAAGTCATGGTTCAGTAGGTTTAACTGAACTGAATGCTATATCAAGGTTATTAAATTTTACAGGGGAGTATTTGAATCTAAGTCTAGTTCTAAAACCTACTTTGCCTCAACTTCATCCTTTAACTACTTGGGACTATCTCCATATATTTCACCTGTAAAATGAGCAGATTAGAGAATGTGAATTGTAACATCCCTTCTGATTCTAAAACTCTTTCCCCTCTGGTGTTAGGGAAGACTTCGGATCTGGCTGGATCTGCTCTAGCTCACTGAGGTATCTGTGCTTTACCAAAACAACACTTACCAGAAGAGCAAAGATAGCGCTTCGTAATCTTCCAGATAAAAAATAGACATACATATCTGCGTAAAAATGACAGTACCGTCTCATGATCTGTGGCAGTGTTTAATATTCCTACGGATAAAGATAAAGCTGTTTTGGGGAGAAGAGACTAAGATCACGTTGGTGGAAAATAAGGAGAGCTGAACAAGTGGGATGAAATGGAAGGAAGCATTAGTGCAGGGAAAAGCAGCCTGAGGTGTTCTTGGTCATAATGTGGATCCAGACAGAAAATGTCATCCTCAATAAATAAAATAATAAATAGTTAAACAGGGCTATAACTCAGAACCCAGGCTCCAAGAGATAACTTTTATAATCCAGGAAAAGCCAACAATTCTGTTACTTGATTGGGTTCCATAATAAAAAGAAACATTTACTAACAAATACACATTGCGTTTACATTTTATGCTGCTTTATACTTTGTAAAAATCCCTTTATTTACAACATTCTTGTCCATTCTTATTTCATCAAGCAATTTGAAAAACTGCTCCTCTCACTGGAGCAATTGAAGGCCCCAAGTTCTTATACAGATGAATAGGACAGAACCCTACCTCCACCAAAAAACAATATAGAAAGCTGGAAAAGAACCAAAAAAAAAAACTCGTTGCCATCGAGTCGATTCTGACTCATGGTGACAACTGTCATATATACGTATGTGTATATATGTGATTTATTTATTTATTTTGGCATAGTGGTTAAGAGCTCGGCTGCTAACCAAAAGGTCGGGAGTTCGAATTCACCAGCTGCTCCTTGGAAACCCTACGGGGCAGTTCTACTCTGTCCTATGGGTTGCTATGAGTCAGAATTGACTGAAGGCAATGGGTTTGGTTTGGTTATAAATATATAGTGAATTAGTATAACCGGATAGGATCCTGCTATGAGCTTTTCAACCACTAGATGGGGAACTTACTTTGCAAAACAGTACACGAAGATGGGCGAACTAAAGCCAACTTTGCTGCCTGGGCAAAATTTGCTAATTTGGGTTATATATTAGACTTTTCTGTTTTAGTGGTCAATGTGGTTCAATTTCAAGCTAAGGCATAATTTTCACAATAACTAAAGTTGAAATTAATACCTTGAAACAAACCTTACTCTATTTAGAACTAAAATCCATTAGGTTGTCTGCATTAGAGGAAGAAGCTGACCAATGAAGATAAAGCCAATTTGTTATATTGGAATAGCTGAACTGGTGCAAAAAATTAATATAGCATGCAGCAATCGAAGGATGGGATTAAACTTCCAATGAGGTCACTCTGTTTTAGTTTTAACTCTTAAGAAGAGCATTATTCAACCTGCTTCAAAAGGCACCTGGGTTAACATCGTCGTAGATTTTTTGACCTAGCAAGCCTTAAAATAGTGACTCAAAATTTCTTAATCTCCAGCTTTTAAACAAATATGTATGGACCTTAAAATTAATGATGTACGTGGAAGTTAATATACTTATTTTACATATGCTTGCTTACCTTTTAAATAATCAAAACCAGTCAGGAAAATGTTAATGTTAGTACAGCATTATAGTGACAGATATGTTAGAAATTACGTGAAATCTTGTCAACAACTGCCAGTAACTTAACACATCCAAACAGAGATAACCCTTTCAAGGGCTGATTCTGGCCCTTTTAATCAAGTGTTTACATGAGGCTCTATATTGGCAGCTCATTTATGCAGGGAAAAAAACATCTCTATCACGAGACTTGCTGAGGGATTGGGTTTTGATAACAAGGAGATGATTCAGGTTTTGGGTAGTTTTTCCAGTGTTATTGTTCAAGAATGGAAAAGTCACTTTTGCCAGGATAATTCAACATTTCACAAGCATAAGACCATTATGTTTACACCAGAGTCAAAGTAAAAGTCTCAAATGTATCACATAATTCTGTGTTGATTGCCATTTTTATCTTTTTAATAAACGGCACCAATAATCCATACACTAAAAACAAACTTGTAATATTCTTTGTAATGTTTAGTTGTAATTGTAAACTAATAATGCTTAGGTTCAGATTAAGCACAAGACATTTTGAATTACTTAAAGATGGTATTTTCTTATTTTCATTTATATTGAATTTATATTATCCCTCAGAAATATGGCTACTTTCTAGCCTTTGCCAGGTGTAATAAAGGAGACAAAACTCTGAATTTATAAAGGTAAATATTTTCCAAATGTCAAAGTTCTTCCAAATATTGTGATATTGTGATGGTTAAGGTTGTGTGTCTAGTTGGCTGGGCCATGATTCTTAGTGGTTAGGTAGTTATGATGTGGTTTGGCAGTTATGTAATGATGTAATTTGGCAATTATGTAATGATGTAGCCATCCTCCATTTTGTGATCAGATGTAGTAATCCCCCATTTTGTGATCTGATGTGAGCAGCCAATCAGGTGAAAAGGGAATTTCCTTGGGGGCGTTGCCTGCATCCAATACATATACTGAGGTACTGGCAAAGCTCCCTTGTTTTGGATCCTGCATCCAGCTCATCATCATTTGACCTCTAGTTCTTGGAACTTGAGCCTGGGGCTTACCATGTTGCCTGCCAGTTTGGGATTCATCAGCCTCCATAACCTGAGAGCCAGCAGCCAGCCATCTGATCTGTCAATTTTGGAGATCTTGGATTAATCAGCCCCGGCAGTTACATGAGTCAGAAGAAGCCTCCAGCCTGATGCCTGACTCATGGACTTGGGGCTTGCCAGCCTCTACAACCTCATGAACCATTTCCTTGAGATAAATCTCTCCCGCCTCCATACATATACACGCTTCACTGATTTTTCTTCTTTAGCGAACCCAGCCTAAGACATATATCATTCAGTATTTTCTTCTGTTATTGAACTAGGGAAACTTTTCATATTAGCAAATTATCAGTATATTTGGGAAGATTTATTTTGTTTATTTTTAATACTGATACCTAGAATAGAGCCTTAAAGATTGTGATTCAATGGATCTCAGAGGTTTCTTACAATCTTGAGGTTTGAGAAACCCTACTTTAGACCATATGCTTTTGAGAGCAAGGACTGTGCCTTCTCTGTCATTGGAGCACCCGTGTCTAACATAGGGCATTGCCCAAAGTAGTCGCTTCAAGAATAACAGTGGAATAAATGTAAGGATAAGATCTTCTCAGCTGAAATCCCAAGTGCCACTGTGTTATTGTGCAAATACTCACTGTCTTTGTTCTTCATTGGCCCATGAATGTCGGGATCAAGGCTATTTGCTCCCTGCTGTTTCCCCAGTGCCTTGTACAAGACCTGCAATATACACAAACACAATGATTATTTGTTAAATAAATAAGTGATTGTTTAGAATGCCTTAAAAATGCAAATGTTCCTACCTGAGATCCTTTTTATATTGAACCTTGACTCAGGCCCTTTAAAATCGACACTCAAGCTTTATGTATTCAAAGTGTCATGTTTGCCCACACATAAGGGATGGTTTTCAGTAACCTGAGTCCTCTCCTTCCAACAGATTGCTCCTTACCTAGATTTCCCATTAAAGCAGCACGTTCCTTGACTGCAGGAACCTGACAGACCTTGGGATGCAGGAACTCATACTAAAAATACTGTTAGGAATTAGAGAAACGCAAGTGTAAAATTATATTTCAGCCCTTTAGTTTTTATTCATTTCCATTCTTACTTCATGATAAGATGTTCCAAAAAGAACGGTATGCTATTTTATTACATTTACTTGTAGCAGAAGAGAATGTGACATGTTAGATTTTTTTCATCCATAGTCTTGTCTGTAATTTGCTGAAGTGATTGATGTATCAAATATAGAGAACCTAGGATTCAAATATGGATTATTTTGTGGCTGTCTGAGTCAAACACTTTGTGACTCCTAACTTCTTTATTTGACATATTATTTAATTATATATATATACACATACACACATATATGTATATATATATATGTATATTCAAAATTAAATCAAAGAGTAAGGAAACCTACTACTCCAGTCAAGAAATGAATCTTCATGCCACTTGAAGTGGTATCAATTAACAATGTGCATGAAATTTGGTTTGTTTCTTTGTTATTTATATCTAAATGTGATTTTGTTTCATTTGAAAGCATGTAAGAAGTTCTGAATCCCCACAACTAGATGGGAAAGTTTCTAAACTATGCCAAAAAACCTAAACCCGTTGCCATTGAGTCAACTCCGACTCATAGCACCCTCTAGGACAGAGTAGAACTGCCCCACAGAGTTTTCAAGGAATGCCTGGTGGATTTGAACTGCCGACCTTTTGGTTAGTAGCCATAGCACTTAACCACTACTCCCCCAGGGTTTCCTTCTGAACTATAGGAAACTTAAAAATGAGAGAAGTCCCATTCATGTATAAAATATGACTTTTCAGGGAAGGAGTGGTTGGTGAGGAAGGGATTCCATTATATGTCTGCAAGGAGTATGATGCTGGGAGTGATTTATAAACGTTGTGTCTTAGATTTCAAAGGCAAGACATTGGTAGGAAGTCATGAGACATGATCTTAAAATGTAAGTAAAAAATTGTCAAGGAGAACCAGGACAGTTCCTTCTAATTTTTTAGTGACTATATTGGAGGCTTTGTTGAATCATTCTAGAGTTGTGGGGAGGTAGAATTCTACTTCAGATTTCCCCATTCTCATTATTCCTTTTCATAAAAGTTCCTGGCGTTTTTTCAAGCTTCACATACCTCAATGTCCTGCCTCATATCTTATTGTCTAGTATGACTGATACGATTCTCCCAAAGTGCATATATGTTACGCACCAGCCTGCAGTTGCTCAAGCCATGTCTTTGAACCCAAAGGACCTTTGCCCAAGCCTTTTCTTGGCCTACTCATTCTTCAAAGCTCTGTGCAGGTGCTTCCTCTGGTGAGGTCTCCCTAACACACCCAGGTTGAGTTACAATACCCTGTCAAGTATTCCTTTAGCTTCTTATGCATATTTATACAGCAATGGTTCTTAACCTTGCCTACATGTTGGAATCACATTAGAAGCTGTGACCCTCACTCCCAAATATTCCATATTAATTGGGCCGGGTTGTTGTCTAGGCTTTGGGATATTTAAAAACATCCAAGGTAATGATTATGAACGGCCAAACTTGAGAAGCCCTGCTTCATGATTTTATCTTGTATTGATATTTTCTGTTTATATATCCGGACTTTCCTGTTGTCAAGAATCAAGCCATGTTTATTTGATTTTCCTAGAGTCCAGCACAGCACTATTGACAGACAGCATGCATATGTTCAAAAATTGTTGATGACATAAATTGAATTAATTGGGGAGTGCCTACAAAGAACCAGATTTTAGGAAGTCAGGATCATTCTTCTAAGAGACTGAATGTCAACAAAAAGAAATACTAGATGAGGGTGTGTTACACACCTGGGTGGCCTTAAAGACGTTCTCCAGATTCCAAGTACCCACTAGAATACTGGGATGAGAATTCCACCTAGTAATACTAACCACTCCATGGTGTTTCCATCTATCCTGATCAAATTGTACACACGAGACACGTACAAGGTGTTGGCAATAGTAAAAATCAAACAAACAAAAAACTGGTGCTGTCGACTCATAGTGACCCTATAGGACAGAGTAGAACAGCCCCCTAGAATTTCCAAGGAGCAGCGGGTAGATTCAGACTGCCAGCCTTTTTGGTTAGCCGATGAGCTCTTAACCACTACACCACCAGGGCCATTTTAATTACTCATAGGCAACAGACAGTGTACAACAGGAAAAGTTCCATCACCATTAGTCCTCCTTGCTCAAAAGCTGATGGGCAGGATGGAAAACTTTCACAGGTGCTCCCTCTCTTTGCAGCGTGGATGAAGCACCCTGAAGATCTCCCCTACTTGGTTTTATATTTCAGGGGTTGTATATTTCACTAAGGAGCTCTGGTGGGGCAGTGGTTAAAAGCTTGACTGCTAACCGAAGGTAAGCAGCGTGAATCCACCGGCTGCTCCTTGGAAACCCTATGGGGCAGTTCTACTCTTTCCTATGGAGTCCCATCGAGAGTCGACTTGATGGCAATGGGTTTGCTTTTTTGGTTTCTATTACTGCATAGAATGCAATGAAAGTTTTCCTGCCTGATCACCCTAAGGGGGGTAGTCAGACATGGGTGCTCCAGCCCAGAGTTGTTAGCCCAGAATTGTATTTCTTTAGCCTTGCTGCTTATTTAAACAAACCTTTAAGCTTCAGAGGTGAGAGGTGAAATGCTGTATTCCAAAGCCCAAAGATGCCAGCTGGGGGGAAGGAACAGGGAGTAATTATAGCTGTTTGGGCCTTATGAAGGACTGCCTCCTCTCAGAGGGTGTCTTAGGCTGGGTTCTCTGGAGAAGCAAAACCAGTAAAGCATATAAGTATCTATTTAGAAAGATTTATATCAAGGAAATGGCTCACACGGTTGTAGAGGCTGGAAGTTCCCAATTCTGTGGTCAGGTTGGAGTCTTCTCCTGATTCACATAGCTGCAGGGGCTGGCGAACCCAAGATCAGCAGGTCAGACAGCAGGGCTCTTGCTCACAGGTAGGGGAGAACAGTGACTCCCAAGATGGGCAGGTAAGACCACAGTTAAACTGTTAACTCAAGTCCCAAGAACCAAAGGTCAGATGAACAGGAGCCAGCTGCAGGATCCAGGGTGAACAAAAGCCTACCAGCCTTGCCAGAGAATCTATTTATATTTGATGCAGGCCACACCTCCAAGGAATCTCCCTTTGAACTGATCGGCTGCTCACAGTAGATCCCATTATGGAGGTGATCACATTATATCAAATCTCATCATGGAAATGATCACATCATCATATGACTGCCAAACTACACCATAACTGCCAAACCACTGAGAATCATGGCCCAGCCAAGTTGACAAACAACCTTAGCAGAGGGCTATATGCTAGAGACAGAGCTTTCCCTGAATTATATTTATATACAGAAGGCAAGTGAGGGAGAAAGCAATGGAGATCAAAAGCATCCAAGAAGAGTATAATTATTTTAGTAGATAGAAAGAGGAGAAAAATATGAACTTATAAGCATTTGAACTCATAAAGGAAGCTGAAGAATGGTCCAGTTAAATATTTATTTAAATTTGAAAGACCAATTTACTAGTACTCCACTAAATCCAGTAAAATTCAGTTTTTGGAGGTGGTGGTGGTGAGGGAGGGGACATCCCTGCCATTGATTTTTCTCAGTGCAAGCAAATAAAATGAAGCATAAGACTTTACAACAGTACTTATTAAACTGAAATGCAAACAAGTGTGAACTGAAAATTTAGGGAAAAAAAATCCCCTAAAAGCAATACAAGTGCAGTCTCTTCTGTTTTTTGTAAAGGATTTCATTCTCCATTGCCTCTTTATGTCTTGCTGTTTCCCCATACCCTGCTTCTTCTCTTTCTTTCTCTCTCTCTCTCCAGAGCCCTCTGAGATATTTAATTGGCAGAGCACTGGAGAAAAGATTTAACTGAAAATTGAGGAAGTAAACTGAAATTTAAGCAATGACCTTCCCTTCCCTCAGACATACACACGTTTAACAGATTTATATGCCTTATTGTAAACATTCTGTTACATCTTTCCTCCACCTGCTACAAGGAGTTACAGAATCTGCTTTTAACAAGAAAGATAAATGCACCAAATGTCACTGAGCCTCAGGGGGATCAGAGATGGTAAAACAAGTGGTTTAATGTTCTTATTTCCTTTTTCTAATGCATGTACTGCGTTATATTTTCAACCCAATCTCTGAAACCACACAGCCCAGTCTGGTCTCTGCATGGGAGAAGAGACATTTGCATTGCTGAATCAAGCAGATAAACACCACGCTGTCATTTGTAGGTATCTGTGTGGTTTGGAAGGAATGATGTTAATAGATGAGGGTGCAATTTAATGGTATTGGGTAAGGACTATTTATGCACAGTAAAACAATGATATTTATGTAGAAAATTTATTATGTCTATGCTTCTTTCTTTTATGCACTAGTTATATTTGTTATTGCTCTTTTTTCAAAGCTGACCTTCAACATAATAGAACAGGCTATTATTGAACACTAACAAACTGTGAGACACTGTTGTTAATGTGCCATCATGGACCTCACAACTTACTGCCATAGATTGGTATGATATCAACTTGAAAGTGAGGCAGATATATAACAAGAAAGATATAAAGTTAGAAGAAAAAGAAAATCAGAACACAAGAATTAAAGTCAGAAAACCAGAAAGCAAGTAAGCAAGCAAGAAGAAATAAGGGACAGGGTTGAGAATTCAGTTCCATTAGGGGATCTGGGAAGGCCTAGTGGTGGAGGTGAAATTGAAACAGAGCCGTCTAAGTATTTGGTAACATTTTAACAGGTGAAGAAAAGTAATGAGCAAGGCACAGATGTGATTAAGTTTAAGAAACATAAAATTTTCAGTTGTAGGTAGTGTGTCTTCTGTTTGATCAATGTCCTAGGTTCCTAGCATTGAAGTTTTTGGGATGAGTGGTATATAAGGGGTGTCACTGGAGATAAGCTTAGCACACATGGATAGAAATATACTTTTAAAAACTCAGCTCAGGACTTCTGTTTTTTTGACTACTGTGTATGAAACACCAAGGCTGGGATCTCAATGTTATTCTCTATGCAAGAAGTGGTTTTAAAAGCATATTTAAGGAAGATGTTTCTAACAGCTTTTTGATGAATGGATTTGAGAAGGAATAGATGCAGGGATGTGAGTTAGGAAAATATAATAATCTGTGAAAATGCTAAAAAGGACAGATGACTTTTTTTCTTTATCAACTATTTAAACTTTCCAAAAAAGGAATGTGCCAAATAAAGTAATTAGAGCTAAGCTCTGCAAGTAGATTTCTTTGATAGTATAATAAATTAAATGTATTTTTAATTTAATATATTACAATATGTTTAGTTATGTTCAATAAAATACACACACACACGCATATAGCTAGAGACAGAAAGAGATACACATATATGTGCATGTTTACAATTCATGAATACATAAAAATTTTTAAGGAATGCATATGGAAAATATCAGGTAGGCAGACTTAATAGTAATTTAGAATTAAACTTACCCTCAATAGTGCTTTAAATGTTTGTCTCTCCATTATTTCTCTCTCCTGATATTTACAGTCCTTTCCTGAAGTATTAAACTATGGTCGGTACTTTACTTAAATATCTTCAATGCTCCCTCACTTATATCCCAATAAACCCATTTTCCGTAACTCAAAATTACAGTCTTTTCTTAACTGTATAGTAACTTCTATGACCAGCCTTATTACTGCTACTTGCCAATATAAACTTTCACATGAAAATAATATGCAATATTTTTCAGAACATAACTTGTGCTTTCTTGCCTGCTCTGTCTATATGATCATAATTTTCTTTGCCAGGAGTTCTTATCCTACCCTCATGTTTCCCTTTTTCGAATTTTGTCCATTTGCCCATCTCCAAATTAAGTGCCTCTTCTTACATGGTAACTTCCTGATAATCCCAGGCAATTGCTACACAATTCTGCATTCTTATTGTACTTAAGTTCTACTACTCCTAGGTCTTAATGTGTATTATTTTATATTTGTTTCACATGATTAATCTTCTATATGGAACTATAAAGGGTGCCACGGTTTAATCACCTTGTATTTGTTTTAATGTTTAGTAGAGCATCTTGCATGCAGAATTTGTTAATTGTACGTTTGTTAGAAAATTCACAACTGATTTCCTTTTACTTACTTTTAGCCAATGTATGTGTTATCAAAAGAGCTTTCACAGAGTAATAGCTAGATGTTTGAAAAAGGAAAAATTTGAAGTCTGGCTATACCCCAAAATCTCTCATCTTTTGTTATTTGAGGATATATTTTGGGAGTTTCTTTTTTTTTTTTTTTTTAATGATGTAATTTAATGAAGTTTACATTTCAAGTTAGTCTCCCATACAGAATTTTTTTTTTTTTAACATACATTGTTATGAGACCCCAAGCGCTCTCCCCATTCTGCGACAGCACACTCCTCCCCTCCGCCCCTGATTCCCCACGAACATTCAACCAGCTCCTTACTCTCTCTGCCTTCCCCTGTAACCTCTGGACAGAAGCCGCCCCTTTGGTCTCTTGTATTTACTTGTCTAAGAGGCACATTCTTCACGAGTATCACTTTATGTCCCACAGTCCAGTCCAATCCCTGTCTGAAGAGTTGACTTCGGGAATTGTTTTAGTTCTGGCGTGATGGAGAGACCAGGGGCCATACTTTCCGGGGCACCTCCAGTCTTAGTCAGACCATTAAGTCTGGTTTTCTTACTAGAATTTGAGTTCTGCATCCCATTGTTCTACTGCTCCATCAGGGACACTCTGTTGTGTTCCCTGTCAGGACATTCATTGGTGGGAGCCGGGCACCATCTAGTTCTTCTGGTCTCAGGCTGATGAAGTCTCTGGTTTATGTGGCCCATTCTGTCTCTTGGGCCAATACTTTCCTTGTGTCTTTGGTGTTCTTCGTTCTCCTTTACTCCAAGTGGTTGGGACCAATTGATGCATCTTAGATGGCCACTTGCAAGCTTTTAAGACCCCAGACGCCACTCACCAAAGTAGGATGCAGAACATTTTCTTAATAAGCTTTGTTCTGCCAATTGACATAGATGTCCCCTGAAAGCATGGTCCCCAGACCCCGCATCCCTGCTACTCTGTCTCTCAAAGTATTTGATTGTATTGAGGAAACTTCTTAGCTTTGGTTTAGTCCAGTTGTGCTGGCTTCCCCTGTAGTGTGTGCTGTCCTTCCCTTCACCTAAGATCATTCTTATCTACCATCTGGTTAGTGAATAACCCTCACCCTCCCTTCCCACACCCGTAACCATCAAAGAATGTTTTCTTCTGTGTTTAAACCTTTTCTTGAGTTCTTATAATAGTGGTCTTATACAGTATTTGTCCTTCTGTGCCTGACTAAATTCACTCAGCATAATAACTTCTAGCTTCCACCAAGTTATATGATGTTTCACAGCTTCATCATTGTTCTTTATCGTTGCATAATATTCCATTGTGTGGATATACCACAGTTTGTTTATCCATTCATCCATCAATGGGCACTTAGGTTGCTTCCATCCTTTAGCTATTGTGAACAGTGCTGCGATGAACATGGGTGTGCATATATCTATTCGTGTGACGGCTCTTATTTCTCTAGGATATATTCCAAGGAGCAGGATAGCTGGATCGTATGGCACTTCTATTTCTAGCTTTTTAAGGAAGCGCCAAATCGATTTCCAAAGTGGTTGTACCATTTACATTCTCACCAATAGTGTATAAGTGTTCCAGTCTCTCTACAACCTTTCCAGCATTTGTTATTTTGTGTTTTCTGGATTAATGCTAGCCTTGTTGGGGTGAGATGATATCTCATTGTAGTTTTGATCTGCAGTTCTCTGATGGCTAATGATTGTGAGCATTTCTTCATGTGTCTGTTAGCTGCCTGAATATCTTCTTTGGTGAAGTGCCTGTTCCTATCCTTTGCCCATTTTTTAATTGGGTTATTAGTCTTTTTGCTGTTGAGGTTTTGGAGTATCTTGTAGATTCTAGAGATTAAATGCTGATCAGATTTGTCATAGCCAAAAATTTTTTCCCAATCTGTAGGTTGTCTTTTCACTCTTTTGGTGAAGTTTTTGGATGAATATAAGTGTTCGATTTTTAGGGGCTCCCATTTATCTAGTCTCTCTTCTGGTGTGTGTGCATCATTACTTATGGTTCATATTGTGTTTATGCCATGTATTAGGGCTCCTAGGGTTGTCCCTATTTTTTCTTCCATGATCCTTATTGTTTTCGATTTTGTATTTAAGCCTTTGATCCATTTTGAGTTATTTTTTGTACATGGTGTGAGATATGGGTCTTGTTTCAGTTTTTTGCATATAGATATCCAATTATGCCAACACCATTTGTTGAAGAGACTGTCTTTTCCCCAATTAATGGACTTTAGGCCTTTGTCAAATATTAGCTGCTCACAGCTGGATGAGCTTATATCTGGATTCTCAACAATGTTCCATTGGTCTATGTGTCTGTTATTGTACCAGTACCAGGCTGTCTTGACTACCTTGGCAGTATAATATGTCCTAAAATCAGGTAGTGTAAGGCCTCCCACTTTGTCCTTCTTCTTGAGTAGTGCTTTATTTATCTGGGGCCTCTTCCCTTTCCATATGAAGTTGGTGATTTGTTTCTCCACCTCATTAAAAAACGCAGCTGGAATTTGGATCAGGATTGCATTGTATCTGTAGATTGCTTTGGTTAGAATTGACATTTTCACTATGTTAAGTCTACCTATCCATGAGCAAGGTATATTTGTCCACTTATGCAGATCTCTTTTAGTTTCTTGCGGTAGTGTCTTGTAGTTTTCTCTGTAAAGATCTTTTACATCTCTGGTTAGATTTATCCCTAAGTATTTTATCTTTTGGGGGGCTATTGTAAATGGTATTGATTTGGTGATTTCTTCTTCTAGGTTCTCTTTGTTGGTGTAAAGGAATCCAATTGATTTTTGTATGTTTCTCTTGTAGCCTGAAACTTTGCTGAAATCTTCTATTAGTTCTAGTAGTTTTCTTGTGGATTCCTTGGGGTTTTCCATGTATAAGATCATATCATCGGGAAATAGAGATATTTTGACTTCTTCCCTACCTATTTGGATGCCCTTTATTTCTTTTTCTAGCCTAATTCCTCTGGCTAGGACCTCGAGCACAATGTTGAACAATAGTGGTGATAAAGGGCATCCTTGTCTGGTTCCTGTTCTCAAGGGGAATGCTTTCAAAG
>NW_004444178.1:2770369-2777464 GCF_000243295.1 Trichechus manatus latirostris
AAGCCATCATGGACTGCCTCTTTATGTGACTTGATATTGACTGTTGTCTCCAAGCCATCAATAATTTATTATAATTTTATTTTGTGTTTGCTTAGTGAGACCTAGCTTCTTGTTTTGTGTTGTTTTGATATGCCCAAATAGGCTGCTCGTGTGCACTAGTTTGATTTTTGACACCTTTTGATCTCTAATGTCCTGTCACCAGGTAGTTGGTTATGTAACTAAGTATGTGCATGCCAGAGTTCGTTAAAATTTCCTGTATGGGATCAGCTTGGGTGTGCAGGCAGTCGATCTCCAAGTGTGTGATGCAGGCTCTCACCCCCAGTCCTAGAGAGGCATGGGTGATTGGTGCAGGCACTGGACTCTGGCTGCGGTAGGGGATCACGTGCTGAGCCAGGCAGGGGGGCGACTGCTGCCCCTGAGAGTCTGAAAGAAAAGCATGTCCCTATTCTCTAGGGTGAATAGGTAGGTGAGTTTTGCAGCCAGGCTAACAGTGTCCCACTATGTTGGCTGCAAAAACTCAAGGGCACCACTTTTTCTTGAACTCCTGAAGCAGGTGACTAGGCACTTTAGGAACTATCAGCAGCCCTCAAGACCCTGCTGCAGATTGATAAAGGTGCCTACTTGAGGGGCAGGGCTGTTTCAAGGATAACAAATCTGCCCATTCACAGCTGAAGAAGTAGAAGTTAAACTTCAGATGTTTGCCCTGTTGTATGGTGGTAGTGAGGGCTAATGCTGTTGAGGTGGGTCCCCATAAGTCTATATAGGGGTGTATGGCACTCAGAGTCTGCGGACCTCTGATTTCCTTGGCCAGCAAAGGAGTTGTGCCGACCCTGTGTTCCTGGCCTAGTGGAGCCAGCAGCTTATTTGTTCCCTCTCCAAGGCCAGGAGAATGGGTCAGGGCACCTTTTGGGATCTATTTCCAGCCCAGTAGACTCCCGGTGCAGAGCAGGGAGGGAAGTGGTAAAAGGAAGAGAGGTTTTTCCCAAATGGGCTTTTTTTTTTTAACTTGCCGCGAAAGGGTGTGCGCATGTACTTATCCCAGCCTCTTGGGAGCTGCTCTTCACTGGTTCGGAGTGTCCAAGCAGAATCTCTGCTGCCGGGTCTCTCTCGATGTGGAAACGGCTTCTCGAGTGCGTGCACAGCACAGCCGTTTGCCTGATTCACCGCGGCCCGCCGCTTCTCTAGCGCTCCTCACCTCTTCCAAACGGTCTTCCTCTCTGGTATGACTCTGATGGATTTCTTAACCTTGCCTTGTTTGGGGCTGCCAGATGTTCACATAGAATCAAATCACTTGTTTTTCGAGGTCTTTGTTGTAAGAAGGATGTAGGAAGCATCTAACTAGTCCGCCATGTTGACCATGCCTCCCGAAGTTTCTTTTATGCTTGACAATAAGTCTAGAAATACACGGTGTGTGCGTGCGTGCGTGTGTGTGTGTGTGTGTGTGTGTGTGGTTATTTAGTTACATATATTGAACTACAATCTTCAAATGTTAATCTTTGAAACTAAATTCCTAGGAAAGAGTGTCATTACCTGACGATAAATATCCTGAGATTGTCTACTCTGCCATGTAAAAAATACTCATTTATTGTTGTCACTTCTTCTATCTAGGATCAACTGAAGCCAAGAGTGTTCAGGGTAGTCATGCACCTTGACTCAGCTATCAGAATTTCCAAATTTTGCAGAATCCAAGGGTCTGCCTGGCTTTTGGATCTAGGTCCTAGAATGGAAGCTCTGGCTATATTTAATAATGAAGCTGCTGAAGGCAGTGCTTCTGCTTTATCAGTTGAATTCATAAAACCTGAGCTGTTCATCACTAAAGTTCAAAAAAAGGGTCTTATTTTTCTCAATAGTTCAGTGAATACAGTTTTTCTGATAACAGTGACTAATATAGAACTTTAAGAAAACACTGCGTAAGTGGTAGATTCCTGGCTACTTATAATCAGTCTAATTTTGGTGATAAACAAAAGGAATAGATCTGAGGACAATAACCAAAATGATAGTCTTCCACTGAATAGGTGACATTCTCATTTTCCCTCGTCAGTAAGAGACTTTCAATAACCAAGTAAATGCAGATTTTTTTTTCCTCCTTGACACCATCTCTTGCCTAAAAAATCGTTATAATTTTCTTCCATAATATAAATATTAATTGAGTAGCTACTTTATAATTATTACTGTGCTAGGCACTACAGGTATTAAAAACACAACAACAACAACAACAACAAACTATTTGCATACTCCCTGATTTATGTTGTTGTTAGCTGCCACTGAGTTGATTCCAACTCATGGTGAGCCCGTGTGTTACAGAGAAAAACTGTTCCATAGGGTTTTCTTGGCTGTGATCATAACAGAAGCAAATAGCCAGGCCTTTTCTTCCATGTTTATACTACATGACTTTGAACCACCAACCTTTAGGCTACCAGTTGAGCACAAACTATTTGTGCCATCTAGGGGCCTTCCCTGATTTATAGTTACTCACATTTCAGTGTTGTGTGTGCTTTTATATGATCTCTGGCTGCTGCTAAATTACTGGATCATTGGGACAGAGATTTTTGTCTTAGCCCTATCTTACAGCTCCCAGTGTATTTTATGGTGTCTGGCACTTGGAAAGTCTTTGATGTATGTTTGTGTTGAATTGATTTGAATTGAATTCAGCTGATTCAGTATCCATTTAAAGGAGTCTTAAAATATTTACATTTAGGAAATACATTGGTATCTAATAAAATACATGTCTACTACTTTGAGTCAGTTTTCCACATCTTTGTTTGCTAGTGCATCTGTAGATAACATGGTTCTGTATGAATAATGGAATTTAATTTCAATTTTCATTGTCATGTTATAACTAGGTCTCTGCCTGTGTGAATGTTTCCCTTTGGTGCTGGATTGTATATTTATGCTTCTTAAGGATATCAGCTTCTAGTTGTTGGTTAATCCCTTAATCTGGTTTATTCAAATTTACTTTGTTCTATGTGTTGATTTTTATAAAGCAATCACTACTAGGACACATTTCCTGGTTGGCTGCTTCAGAGATGCTTGGGGCTGCATGTAATCTAAGTTAAAGTGTTTCTTAGAATACAAAGATTATATTTCAAATCAGCATCCAGCTGTTTTATTCCTTTCTTGTTCATGGCCATGTAAGGGAAAGTGAATAATACTGAACCAATTATGAAATCATGTGTCTCTCCACTGGTGATGAAAAATGGGCCAGACACAGAATGTCATCAACTCACCTATATACAGACATTCCATCAACCTGAGGAACTAAGTATTTCTAGGCAGCCAGACTTGCTTAATGGCTGTCAGGTGTGCACTGAAAATTTGGTACTCCCCTAGGGGGTTGGCAATAATCCATCAAGGTTCAAGCTGGCGTACCTTTCAACATGCATGCATCATTTGGAAACATCCTCAGCCCGGTACACTGTCAGGTGTTCCCTGGATTACAGTGATTGGGTAAGGCTTTAATTTCGGACCACAAACCACAGAGTAACTTACAGTGTTTTTCACACACACCAAATCTCTTTATAGTAGAACATCTAAAAGAGTAAGCAAATGGTACAAAATAATATCTTACTGCTACAGGGAAAACAAAATAAAACAACAACCACGACAAAATCCGTGGATATTTAAAATAAACCCAATGCAGAAAGGCTTTTCTCTCAAGCATAAAGGAGCAATAGAAGTTTCAGGAAATATCTGTCCACGATACCTGAACTTTAAGCTACATTTTAATATTCATATTTTTCTTTGAAAACCAATAATGGCTTTTTTTTTTCCACTTATGGTTAGGGGCAGGAAGTATAGAAAATTTAAGTTATCAGCATAAGTAGTTATGATGGGAAGGGAATTTGAGACCCTGAAAAACAGAATTGTGTTTATTTAAGAAAGAAAGGAATACTGCTTACAATAAAGCTTATTTTCATATGCATGTATGAAATAAATGTTTGTTGGAAGGCTCATGACAAAATATGAGTTCTATATTGATTTAATCCAATTGGTCTGCTCTAAAGTTTTCTTCCACTGTTTAGATGTGATCTACAAATTTAAATTTAAAAAAATTATGGTGGCAAATCTTTGAAAACATATCATCTATGATCAAATCAATAATAATAATAAGAGCAAACATATGAAGAGATATCACCTTGTTCCTGGTTCTGTAATATGTGCTGAACATGTGTTATGTTAATAATTCTCCTAACACCTTATGAAATAAGTTCTAGTTTTATTCCTGTATTTTACTTATAAGGAAACTGAGTTGCAGAGGATATAAATAATTTGCTCAAGTTGCACAGCTAATACATGGGGTGGAGATGGGATTTAACCCTGGCCATGGAGTTCCAGAGGCTGCAACCTTGAAACAGATTATCTCTTGTTATTAATTATCAAGGTGATCTCACTCATCTATTACTGCAGAAACACAAGAGTTGAATATAAAACTGCTCAAGTATGCACACATTGTCTCTCTATTCCTTTTCTTCAAAGAGGTTTAGTGCCTACACTAAATTTGCGATATTTACCAGTTGTAATTTAAAACGGAATTTAGTCTTTTTCTTTTTTATTTATTCATTCATTCAAAAATAGTTATTGAGCGTTGTTTTGTGGCAGACAATCTAACAGGTGCAGGAGAAACATTATTGAAATAAACAAACATAGACCAATCTTCATGGAATATATTGGGCAATACAGCTGTAAAGACAAATTTAAGTCTTATATAAGAAAAGGTCTTTGAAAGATTATAACGCTTGACCTAATTCACATTAAAGTGTCTATAGTATAGGCTTCTCCAAGACTGTGACATTTAAGCTGATCTTTAAAGGATGGGTTATAGTTAAACAGGAATTTTTGGTAGTCACATGAACAACAATAAGGGAATTACCAGAAACTACCTAGCTGCTTAAGTCAATGGACACTTTATTCCTTAGTCTATCCGACCTTTTTTAGCATTCGCCATCCTTGATCACGATCTCCTTTTAAAACATCATCATCCCTTCTCCTTGCACCCTTGCTCTGTTGTTCCTTCTCTGTCTCTTTTGTAAATACATTTTCCTGTAAACACACTTTATTTTGGTATTTCTCAGAATTATCACATAAGCCCATTTCTCTTCTCAGTGTTTTGGCTGGGTGAGTCCATACATTCCCATAGTTTCAGTTACCATTAGATAAAAAGATGACACCCAAATCTTAGTCTCTGGGCCTGAATTTTTTATTCCATCATGTCTAAACTGGAACACTTAATCTTGCCACTAATCTTTTTCTATATTCTCCATCTCAAGGCATGGCACTGCTCAGTGGCTCAAACCAGAAACCTGAGCACCACCCTTGACTTCTATTTCACCGTTTCCTCACCTATACCCAACCAGTAACCAAGTCATGTCTCCTAATATTAGCACTTTTATTCAAACCTACCATTACTCATTATCCCCTGTGTAGACTAGTGTAACACCATCACAACGGTTCTCTCTGTGTTCCATCTTTTATCTCCCAATTATTACTTCACAATGAATCCAGAGGGGTCTTTTGAAAACATGAGTCAATTATTGTTACATTTTGCCTATAACCCCCCTTTTTTTTTTTTTTTTAACTATCATGGTTGTATTAATTAGGAGTCTTTCAGTTTTAAATTACAGAACCAACCCAAACTGGTTTAATCTGGGAGGGGGAATTTATTGGTTATCATGATTGAAAAGTTTCAGCATAAATTTAGCCATCATTAAATTCAGGTATTTTTGACCCTATAGGACAGATTAGAACTGCCCCATAAGGTTTCCAGGGAGCAGCTGGTTGATTCAAACTGCCAAACTTTTGGTTAGCAGCCTGAGTTCTTAACCACCATGCCACCAGGGATCCATGATTGAAAAGTTCCGGGATAAATTTAGCCATCATTAAATTCAGGTGTTCAATCAATTAATGTAGGTCTCTTTAATCGTGCTTTCTTCTGTATTGGCTTTATTCTCAAGAAGAGGATAAAGATGAACATAAAAAGCTGCAAGCTTTTAGTCTTATCAGTTTAAAAAGCTTAACATAAAAAGTGACCCTCTTTCCAAATGGTTCAAATAAAACCCTGGCTTAATTCATGCACACTTTTCTGACCAGCAAGCACCCATTCCAAGAAATGGGGAATGACAATAAATTCACTTGAAACCCATGGACTAAGATTAAGAGATTATTTTTCATTGAAAACAGAGGTGCTATTTCTAATACATGGACATTAATACTGGATGGCAAATTATCAGATGTACACTACAAAGACCTGCAGAATTTTTTATCTTGTACCTGCTCACCTGTCTAGCCTCATCTCTTACTGTTCTATTATACCCTGTTCCATACATAATGAGCTATTGGAAGTTCCCCAAACATCTTCTTTCATAAACAATTTTATATTAACCAGAAATACTTTTTCATTCCCTTAAACTCTTAATCATCTCTTATGTCACTGCTTAGATATCATTTTCTCCCAGAAGCCTTCCCTGGCCCTCTATGGGTTAGAAGTGCTTCTATTACCTAGTTACTGGTCTATCTTCCCTTCACAGATATTAGAGCCAGGCATGATTTCTTATCTATTGCTGCATCCCCAGAACTCAACATAGTTCTTGGACTCAAAAAATCTTAAATAAATAACATTGGGAAAATTTCTAAACTTTTCAAAGTTTCTTTATGTATAGCTTCGTTATAACTACACATTACTAACAAGGTTGTTTTTAGCTTTTTTTTTTTTTAATTGTACTTCAGGTGAAGGCTTACAGAACAAATAGTTTCTCATGAAACAGTAGTACACATATTGTTTATGACATGGGTTAACAACCCCACACCATGTCAACCCTCTAACTTCTCGACCTTTTTTTTTTTGGTGAAAATTTACATATCCAAAGATACACCATTTCAAAAAATTTCTACATGCACAGTTCAGTGACATCAGCTATCCTCTTCCAATCGTGCTGCTATTCTCACTTTAGATGAAGGCTTACAGAACAAAATAGTTTCTTGTTTAACAGTTAGTACACATGTTGCCCGATGACAATGGTTGACAACTTCACAACACATCAACCCTATCCTTTCTCAACCTTGGGTTCCCTATCACCAGCTTTCCTGTCCCCTTCTGCC
>NW_004444178.1:2779974-2791524 GCF_000243295.1 Trichechus manatus latirostris
TGGCCATTGGTTTTGCATAGATGCCCTTTATTATGTTGAGAAATTTCCCTTCTATACCTATTTTATTGAGAGTTTTTATCAGGAATGGGTGTTGGATGTTTTTAGCTTTTAAAGAGACTAAATAATGTAGTTCAGTGCTTCATGTAACTAGAATATATATAACTGTTTCCTCTTTTCCTTTCTTTAAAATTGAAATAATTCTATCAATTCACATCATTAAGTCAAAATTCACTTAATATTATAAAAGTTTGATTATTCTCTTAGAGCAGGATTCCATAAACTACAAATCAGCTTATCAATTCTGGCCCACCACTTGCTTTTGTTTTTACATTTTTCAATGATTACATTTTAAACAGCTATGTAAGTAGCTATATAATATCCTTGATGTTGTCTCTTGGCTCTCAAAGCCCAAAATATTTATTATATGGCTCTTTAAAAGAAAGTTTGCTGACCCTGTCCTGGAGTATTCCGTAATTACTTAATATATGATTTAAAAATTGGAATTCAGCACCTCCTTTAAAGGATTGAACAAGATGACCACTAAAGTTAGTTATCTTTCAATTTTGATTTTTAATTCGCCTTTATCTTGTATTGAAAGTCTTAGATATCTGTCTTAGTCATCTAGTGCTGCTGCTCTAAAATAAATACCACAAGCAGATGGTTTTAATAAAGAGAAGTTTATTTCCTCATAGTCAAAGTAGGCTAAAAGTCCAAATTCAGGGCATCAGCTCCAGGGGAAGGCTTTCTCTCTCTGTCGGACTTCTTCTCT
The DNA here is from genome assembly GCF_000243295.1 of Trichechus manatus latirostris. Classification (NCBI taxonomy): domain Eukaryota; kingdom Metazoa; phylum Chordata; class Mammalia; order Sirenia; family Trichechidae; genus Trichechus; species Trichechus manatus. The sequence continues at coordinate 2,780,744 of NW_004444178.1, forward strand.
TCGGTGTTCCCCTGGACTAGGAGCTTTTCTGCGTGGGGACCCCGGTCCAAAGGACGCGCTCTGCTCCCGGCACTGCTTTCTTGATGGTATGAGATCCCCCTGTCTCACTGCTCACTTCTCTTTTATATCTCAAGAGATTGCCTCAGGACACAATCCAGTCTTGTAGATCAGGTCCTGCCTTACTAACACAACTGCCACCCATCTTCCCTCATTAACATCATAGAGGCAGGTTTACAACATACAGGAAAATCACACAGTACCAGGAATCATGGCCTAGCCAAATTGATACACACATTTTTGGGGGGACATAATTCAAACCATGACAATATCAAAACATTTTGATTTATAAAAGTGTAAGAAAATTAGTGATTTGTGCTCCAATAGCAGTGGTTCTTAACTTCTCTATATCATAGACCTTTTTGAAAATCTAACGAAAGCTGTAGAATTACTCTGCAGCTAAATACATTGCCATTCGCATATATTTCCAGCAGTATCTGCCCTGTCTGCGTTGTATTTATGGACTAAGTAGAGACTCAAAGACCATGAATCTAGAACTTCTGCTCTAATAGTTTCCTTTGCCAAAAATTTAGTCGTTTATTAAGAGTAACAATGAATGCAAAATCCATAGAGACAGAATTTTTCTATTTGCATTATTTGTCTGCCTTCCTTTTAGATAGAGGAAGTGAGTTGGCTGAGGAATAAGAAATTGGTTGATAGACGTTACTGTTTGTCTCCCTCTCCCCTCTGAAGTTGACACTGAAGTACTGTCTCTTCTTTCTTCAGTGGCAAGAAGATATTTTAAAAAGTAAATTATAAATATGGGGTATGTAGGAAGCTATACCATGATTCTCCAATTGGATTTCCATCCCTCATCTTTCATTTGGATATTAGAGAAGCAAGATATTCACGTCAAAGTAAAACTCTTGATAAAGCTTTTAGGACTTTACTTAATGCACTCCAACCTCATAGGTTTGGCTCCATGCTCTGAAGCTGAAAATAGCTAACAAATGGCTTTCCAGCATTGCCTGATTTCTATTGTATTTCTGTTCTGCTTGTTGGCATGCATGATATAGAGAGATGACATCATATCTTTTAAATCTTTCTCTCATTACGAGACTTATTTTAAGTTTTTTTTTTTTTTTTTTTCCCAGTCAGAGCTACTTTGTTTCATCTTATCTGCAATCTGGATATTACAGCATTGAAATACAAATTAAAAATTGTTTCAAAAAATTAAAGTACCAAAAAGGCAAAGTAACTGGGATATATGTTCAAAGTCAAACACATGCACGTGAATTGAGGCCCAGGAATATGTCCAGGTGTATCTGCATACATCCTGGTAGCTACATATGTCCATTTCCCTGTATTAAAATCAGTTTCAACATCTACCTTAGGGAACTATGGGAGCCCCAAAGGAGCTTTCAAAAACATGATTTACACTGAAAATTATCCTGTGGGAGAACTTAGGGGGATGGATTTTAGATAGAATAAGTTTCCTAGATAAAAAAGAGATCTTCATTTTGCACTCCTTTGAATGGGTAAGAATTTAGGGAAACCTCGTGTTTCTTTCTATGAGTCACAGGAGGACCATTGAATATGCAGGTCAAAATACAAGGCTTGGAGAAAGCACACAACTGTGGTTCTATGGGAGTGGCCACTCACTCCCTGTCCTAATATCACTTTTTTACAGTTAGGATGAAGCCTTTGAAATTCATTTGTGTGAGTGAACTTCTTTGGCTAAGTTACTAAGAAAAGTCCCGTGGGACATACAAAGATGAACAAACAAGCCTTTGTTCTTAAGGAGTTTACAATACAGAAGGTGAGAGCGAGGTATGCACAAATAGTTCTAACAGAATACATGATGGAATTTTATAAATTAAACAAGAAAAAATATGCCTTAAAACATAGTAACAGACATGTCCTGGAATGAAAGTAAGAAGTCTCACAAGAAGAATTTTTATTGCACTCTGACTATTCACTCTTTAAGGCTGAACACAGTAGGTGTTCCTTTAGGTTTGTTTACTTTTACTCCAGAAAAATTGCGACTATTTGTAAAGTCAGCTTTTCAGCATTTTAATTCCCCAGAATATAATGCCAATTCAGAATGCCTGATCTAAAATTTTGCTCCTTACTTCTTAGATTTTCAGTCAGAGGCTAGTTGAATGTTATTTAAAGTAACTCAGTGTTCTCTCACTTCACAATAGATCACAATGCAAGAAAACCCAAATTTGAGTGATGACTGGCACAGTACAAACAAATTAATTGTCTTATAGCATCCTGAAATGATGAGAGACAGAGCATTGACAATCGGTACGATCTGTATTACCACTCCTGCCAAAAGAATAGATTTTCATAACAACAGCCTTTAGTGTTTAAGAGCAGGTTAAATAGTTTTCATTATCTTTAAAAGGTGGGAAAGCACATGATGTCTTATTGAAAGATAGCTATCAAAATTTTTATGTAGAAATACTTTGGAACTGGAAAAAATTTTTAGTTATCTGGAAAATTAATTTATCTGGAATACTTTATAATCGATACATGTCAGTTAAGGGAAGTTTCATTATACTAAAAAATATGTATCAGAGAACAGGATTAAAAAGAATGATCACACCCTGAAATATTATTTAACACAATTCAGTACATAACTCAGGTTGGATTTCCTGATGTAATTGCCCTTGAAACTCTAAAGAAATATTAGCATTTTAAGTATTAGCATCTTAAAAATTTAGGCTTTATCCAGTCCTACTTTGAATTTTTTTTAACGATAGTATTGTTTCTTGTATATTAATAAAAAGCATTCATGTTAAAGAGGTGTTTTATTTTCTGTTCATTTTTGTAGGTTAACTTGAAAAAAAATGAAATAAAATAAGAAAAAAACTAAAAGGAAACTATTAAATATTGTTCTCTAAAACTTCAATGCCTTCAATATGAACAATAAATGGTTATTTTACAAACACACAGCTTATTTTTAACGTGGAGAACTGCTTTCATGTATACTTGAAAAACTTTTGTTGAAAAGTAAAGTGGCTTTTTGAGCATCAAAGAACATTGTGTGAAGAGATACATTCCAAACTCTGGGTCTGTTTAGAGTATTGCCTTCACAAAAAGCGTTTTACAGCCTTTGACTCTTTCCTTAACATCTTCTGACTGGCCATGTGGGGATTCTGTAGCGAGTTCACACGTCACTTTCCCTCATCCTTGGTAATCTTGACATTCCATCCCTCTCTACAGGTCCTATTGTTGAGATTCCAGCATGCTTTGCAACAACGTGATTTAAGATCCTTTAACAACAGTAACTAAAGTGTGTATAGTACCTCAAAATTTAAGTAGTTGTATATGTAACACCTTATTTAGTCCTCATACCAACCTGAGGATATCAGCACTACTATCTCCTTTTTTAAAAAGGTTACCTTTCCCTAAAGTGTCTCAGATAGTAACTGAGTAAGCCTGGCTTAAAACCCAAGACTAAAACCCTGGATTCTCAAGTTTATGAGTGTTGAAACAATTGTCTGAATATTCTACAACTGTACAATGAGCAATGCAAAATTAACTGTAATTGGCTTTCTCCATACCAAGTGGTTAACACAATAGGCTTCTTTTATTTGTTCTCATCAAGAAGTTTAGATGTGCATGTGTGGGGCTGTGTGTGAGTCTGTTGCCTCTGGTGAGTAAGGGAAACATTTACAATCAATCGACTTTAAACACCTCTCAACAGTACTCCTCAAATGACTTTGGTTAAGTGAAGCTTTTCTTCTCTCACAACCTAAAATAATCTTGTTTTGCAAAATAAACAAGAACAGTGGCCTGGGGATATTCAGCGAAAATTCCATTACTGAAAACAGAATGTGGAAGTTGTTAGCCTTTTTGCCTCTATGAGCTGTTATAAGATACCTCTTGCTTAAAATCACAGCCTGGCAAACTTACCAATTGTTTAGATATTGAACTGAACATGTCCTACCCTCCAAGCTGCTATCAAAATGTCTACAGGAGGAACTTGACATATACAATTATCTTTTGGTCATTAATGCATTTGGTTATTAATTTAAATTCAAAGCAGCACTTCCACTTGGGATCTTCTGAGGTAACCATTATACTTTTAATGTATTTTTATGAAAGTATCGTTTCTTGTTTATTAGTAATAAAAGGCATTCTTTCCAAAGGAGTGTTTTTATTTCATCTTTATCTTTGCACGCAAACCTGTTAATTAAAAAAAAATTATATTTCAAAGATTTTTCAAAGCCTTAGAAATAAAGATAATCATGAAGACCAATAAAGCTAATGAGTATCTTTTTCACAAAGATGCTTGCTTTAAAAAAAAAAAAAAATTTAGGAACATTTTAAAAGCTAGCCAACATCTTCTTTTCAATACTTATCAATATTTGTTTAATACACTTCTTACTGAAACTTCCATACATGCTAGGTTTGTTGTGAGGTATAAGAATAAAGCAGTTTAGCAAGCTCTCAAAAGGATTATAGTTAATTTGAAGAAATACTAAGTACGTAGAATAATTATGATCACAGGACTGTATTTAGACCAAAACAAACAAAAAACCCAAAATAAACTCATTGCCATCCAGTGGATTCTGACTCACAGTGACCCAATAGGACAGAGTAGAACTGCCCGTAGGGTTTCCAAGGCTGTAATCTTTATAGTAGCAGACTGCCACATCTTTCTCCCATGGAGTGGCTGGTGGGTTCGGGTAGCAGCTGATCTCTTAAACACTACACCACCAGATCTCCTTTAGGACCATATTTAGGTGTGTCCAATTATGTGTTGTGGTATGATGTCTTCAAAATGAGGGTTAAAATCTAAAGTTTCAGAAGTTTGGAAATGGTACAGTCAATACTTGTCTGGTTTATAAATCAAATAATTTAAAGAAAATTCCTTAATGCACCTCTGTTATTTGGCCTTTCATATCATAATCGTAGGTTATTTTTCAGGTGTTCTATAGACCTTTGTTTGTATTATTACTCAGCCAAGAAAATCCTGAGTATATGATCTTCGTATATAGAAGCCCTAAGTCCATCATTATATATCAACAGTTATTTGCATAGGCTCTTCAAGAGGTGCTTCTAATTTTTCACTGCCTGTAAAGGAAGCACTACTTGTATAAAGAAGAAAAGAAAAATTCTACATAGAGATTTTAATTCCCACTCCTTCCTCTTTTTTAAAAATATAAACCATTCACACATATGGGTGGGTGGGCAAAATTATGGTAAAATAGATAGAAAGATTAGATAGACAGATTAGATAGATAGAGACAGACAGATAGATTTACTAATCATGGGAATATGCTATCACTTAGCGAAGTTTGGAGTTTGGTCACTTCATGTTGTCAGGACTAGGAAGTCAACTTCTTCCATCATGAATTTTTTTCTTATCATCAGTGTGATATAGAACCTGGTGAGCTCTCACGTTGCATTTCTGACATGAAAAAAACAGTTTATTTTAAAAAATATTATCTGTCTAGAAAATTTCCCTTGTTTTGTGAAAAATTGGTCCCTGTGTTCTTTCTAAAAGCTATTATCAATTGTTATTGATTGGTATAGTCACAAATCTACTGGCCATTGTTAATGGTGCAACTACTACCCAGTTTTTGGTTGCTTCAATCATCTTTACACATTATTGATTCAAGTAGCAAGTCTACAGATATCTGAAGAATGTAATTATCAACCCATATTATTGATTTTACAAGTTGATTTTTAAACTTGATTTTCCACTAATAAAAATACTGAATTTTTGACTTAAGAAAAATGGATTAAAACAATCAACTGTATGAATTTTCACTTAAGAGCAAAATGTTGGACCCAATCATATTTTCATACCAAAAAATTCATATTTACACATATACACACTATCATAACATATATGTACACACATACCTATCAATAAATATCACACATTTGTATGTATAAGTATACATCAGAATATTTGATGAGTTTTGTGAATTACCTGAACTTTTTCACTATAGTTATTTATGTTATCAATGGATGCTTTTATTTCAATCTTATAAACATTATACAGTATTGCATCTTACTTTGTGAAATTTCCTAGAACAATTTTCTTCTCCCACTTTTATCTGTACTTTCTCCTTTCTTGCTCCTACTGTTAACTACTTCTGTCCTTGCAAGCTTGTATTTGCTTTCCAGAAATTTCTCCTCAAAATATGGTTTAGTTTTCAGAACAAAACTTCAGCTAGTTAATTTCAAGAATTGTTACGACCAAGTCTACTTTAGTCACTTCATGCTTTTCCACAGACCCCATGTGCTTACCTGTGACCCCCTTCCTCTCTCAGTTGATCTTCTTAAATTGACCCCCTGCATTTTATAATGAGGACATGTTGGTCTTTTATGAGGTTTTTACTGTTATAACGCTAATCAAATCCCCTGTTGTTCCCCTTAGTTCCTCCTACATAAATGCTAATACCACAAACTACTGTTATTATTATAACGTCCAGTTTTGGGTAGACTATTTCCATGGTTTTTGTGTTATTTTGATCAACTATCCTAGTTGATTTCCATGTTTTTATGGGGTTGGGAATATGAGGAAACAGAATTGTATGTTGCTACCATTGTTATTTTCCAGAAATCCTTCCAAATATATGTATTTTTTCTTTTTTCTTTTAATTTTATCCATCTCCTGCACATACTGAACCAAAAAAGTTCAGAGTTTATAAAAAGTTTTACACAATAAAAATTCAGATAACATATTTTGAAACATAAGAATATTGTACTGAATCTCAAAAGAAGAGTATGATTGGGATAAGCAGAAGCAAACTGAAAGTCACCTCAAGTGAGAGAACAACATCTGCAAAAACAGGAATATAGAGTACTGAGGAAAATATTTTGAGCAGAAGTCCAGTTTGTGGAGGGAGGGGCGCTTGAATGGCAAAATTAGGCATGGAGGTGAAATTATGTTTGATATTTACTCCTCCTAAAACAATTTGAGTTTTCTTTTTATATACTTTTCTGGAGGTAATAATATGCAAAATCAAACCATTTTATTTTATCAGTGGTACAATATGAACAGGGAAAATAACAAATATGCCCAATATTATGAAATGTTTAGTGATATTTTATGATATGAAGTGAAGTTGGACAATATTGTATAAATGATACTCCATGGTACATGATAGGAAATTATCAGCATAATATAAAGGAGGGTAATTTGTTAGCAAATAATCTGAAGTACAAACTTATAAAAATGATTTAATTTTGTTATATGATAAGCAATACCACTGATATTTGTGGTTAAAATATCAAACAAAAAGTTATCATGTAACTTTAACTTTGTGAATCTTTTCAGATTTTTACAAATGAAGCACTGTGGCTTTGAGACTGTTTTTTTGTAATCTGATTATTCACAGCTTGCTAATTTGTAATTGGACATTTACACCTAGAAAACCTCCAGATTTCAGAAAAAACTAATTTATTTTCTTCTCTGGTTAATTGTAGTGTTCACACTCAAAACAGTGGAGTGAGATGACTTCTACTGGGTTTTGTGCAGTGTTCTGGAACCAATAAAATATATTATTGATTGCCTAATGAAAAGCACCATGCTCATACAAATTCACTGCGTCTGGGCAGGGATACAACTGCTACTTTTATTCTGTTTAGAGAATCACCTGCCATTTTACCAGGATCTATTGTTACATATCAAGTGTGCTTTAAATTAGATTGGGGTTACCTACAGGGCACTTTGTTAGGTGCCCTTATCCTTTTCCTTTCCTGCAGAGCTACCCATTGCTTCTAATTTAGCCAAAGATCATCAACATTAATTATAATTGAATGGTATTAAAATTGAAACAAAGTACAATTTAAGCACCTCTGAGTCTTGAAATTACGAAATAAAATCATATATTTTACCACATAATTATTGAAGGCTTAAGCAAACTAACTGGACACATTGAGTCAGATTGGATTTGTTGACAGAGGCCTAACTTAAAAATCAGAATTTGAAAACAACAACGATGTAAAACACCTACAAAAGGGATAGTTTTAAGAGATTTGGGCTTACCAAGATCAAACGAAAAACTAAGAAAATGTTTTCATTGTGTTTGAACTTTGGCCTACGATCTCAACATGTGGTCAACGTATTAGAGTTGTCACAATTGGTGGAAAAAAAGCAAAGCATAAGATTTTGTCTGTAACTCCCAGGAATATATAATCTAATAGGCCTGATATGGCATTATATACAGTCAAGTAACAATGTAAAATAGTAAGTAGAAATAGAATGTAAAATAGAAAAGTCCAGGTTATATTATGGTAACAAATATCACTCATACATCCGTGGTACAAAATGACAAAGTTTTATTTCTTACTTATATCTGTTAAAAATATAAACCATCCACACCTATGGGTGGGTAAACAAAAGTGTGGTGAGGTAGATAGGCAGGTAGGTAGGTAGATAGATGGATGTGGATGGATGGATGGATAGATGAATGGACGGGTGGATGGATGGATAGATGAATGGATGGATGGATGGAATGATTTATTAACCATGGGAATATGCTATCATTTAGAGAAGTTTGGATTTTAGTCATTACCTGGTCTCAGGACTAGGAAGTCAGTATCTCCCGTGATACATTTTCTTCTTACCGTCAGTGTAATATAGAACTCTACCTGGTGAGCTCTCGCATCACATGTTCTTGCGCGACAACAGTATTTTATTTTAAAAATATTGTATTTCTATCTATCTTTCTATCTACCTTTCTATCTACCTACCTACCTGTCTATCTGTCTATCTATCTATCATATATTAAGAGACTTTCCCTTGTTTTGTGAAAAATTAGCCCCATGTACTTTGTGAAAAATATTATCAGGTGTTAGTAATTGGTATCGTCACAATGCTTTCAATTGCAAAACAATATGCCTGTCACTTATACTATGAGAACAGAAAAAGCACAGCATTTATGGACTATTTATACCTATACCAGCTGACAAAGATATTGAAAGTAAAATGGTTTTGCACTATAAAACTGTGTGATGATGCTTTTAAGGGGAATGTTATTCAACGTTCCAGCTTGTGGTGCCAAGACTATTGACCCATGCTTTAGTATTGGGAGGAGGCAGAACAGAGTTTCCATAGCTCCATGTCAATGGTAAAAGACTCCTCCAGGTTGGATTTGGGAGGAAGAATGTCAAGAATGAAGATTCTATAGAAGAACTAAATTTTTTACCTGTTCCTGGCATTACAATGAAATTTAATGTCTGTCAAGAGATTTTTGCCAGGGAAAACTCAAGAGGTTATTTTCAGAGATTGGCCTGAGCTCACATCACAAACAATTTCAGTTGCTTTGCACACGGTAGTTATTTAGCTGGACTGGGCTTCTATGTTTGTGTTAGGTTTGCTTGTTTTTAATAGATACATTTTCTTCCTAGGATACCTCACCTTTTCTTTCAACTGCCATTATCTGGTAGTCTAATCAGGGTTCCTCTCTATCTATAATAACTACAGAAGATGGATGGGTCTATGAACACATAAGTACTGGAGAATGATTTGCTTAGATTTTAAACATGAACTTTGATTTACTTTTGTGTATCCAGAGCATGTTGTCAAATTAGTTTATATTGAGGGGTAGGATGAGGTCTCCAGAGTTGATAGAATTTTGGGAAAGGTAATTTTGTAGAAGGAAGATGGAAAGTAAAGATTTGAAATGGAATATGATGAAGTAGCAATGAAGCCATGCTACTAGAAGTAGTTTTTCTCTCCCCCTCCGTCCCCATTCTCCTTTGTTTACAATATGATTATATAGTACCCCTCCATAACAATCTAGACTGAAGAAGAATAAAAAGAACTCTGGAATGCAAGAGGGTTCCAAGGCTTCCTTAAATAAGGGGAGAAAGAAGACTCATATTGTGGTATTGTGGAAGGAAGGGGGACTAGCTACAGGCAGAGGTGAGAGTGGGTATTCCTGATTACATGTAAATTAGTGGCTAATTTTTTTTTTTTTGTGATTTATTTATCTGATTTGTCTTTACTTTTCTAAGTTCTAATGCTGGTTAGATCTATTTATCACTTTATTGCTATAGTAAATGGACTACTACTGTATATGTGTATTGTATTGTCTGTGGATGTGTGAAAGATAATGTATAAGTTTTCACAATACTTTCAAGCAGGTGGTATTATGTTGTCGTTGTTAGGTGCTGTTGAGTTGGTTTGGACTCATAGCAACCCTATGTACAACAGAACGAAATTTACTGCCTGATCATGCACCGTCCTCATAATCCTTGCTATGTTTGAGTTCATTGTTGCAGCCATTGTGTCAATCCATCTCACTGAGGGTCTTCCTCTTTTTTGCTGACCTTCTACTTTACCAAGCATGATATCCTTCTCCAGGCACACCAAACCAAAACCAAATCCTTTGCTGTTGAGTTGATTCCAACTCACAGTGACCCTATAGGACAGAGTAGAAGTGCCCCATAGGGTTTCCAAGGAGCAGCTGGTGGGTTCAAACTGCCGACCTTTTGGTTAGCCGCTGAGTTCTCAACTGCTGCACCACCAGGGCTCCATACTAGTTCCTCTTAATAACATGTCTAAAGTACATGAGAGGAAGTCTCTCCATCCTTGCTTCTAAGCAACATTCTGGCTGTACCTCTTCCAAGACAAATTTGTTCACTCTTCTGGAAGTCCATGGTATATTTAATATTCTTCACCAACACCATAATTCAAAGACATCAATTCTTCTTTGGTCTTCTTATTCAATGTCCAGCTTTCACACGCATATGAAGTGATTGAAAATACCATGGCTTGGGTCAGGTGCACCTTAGCCCTCAGAGTGACA